>NC_089583.1:30521559-30765080 GCF_019320115.1 Miscanthus floridulus | reverse complement strand
TATAAGGTGTAGTGGTAAAGTGCCTGATGCCATACTCAATGCAAAATACACTGAACTGAATTGAGTTGAACTCACCACCTCTATCAGTTCTAATTGCTTTGAGCTTACTGTTAAGTTCAGTCTCTGCCCTTGTCTTCACCTTCTTGAAATAAGACAGTGCCTCATCTTTGGACTTCAACAACTCAATCCACATATATCTACTGTGATCATCCACAACTAGCAAAAAATAATGCTTACCACCTGGTGTTGGTGGTGTGATTTTTCCACAGAGATCTGTGTGAAACAACTCAAGTCCACTCATAGCACGATACTTACTGACACTTGGGAAGGGAGTTCTATGCTGTTTTCCTAATGTACAGCCATCACACACCTGCTCGACCCTGTCAACAGTGGGCATGCCAGATACCATATTTCTCCTTCCTAACTCCCGGAGGGATCTAAAATTAAGATGCCCAAACCTTGCATGCCACTTCCAAGCATCATCATCCAATTTATTCAGTAGGCAAACAGGTGACACAGTACTGAACTTATGCATATAGAGACGATTTGCAGTTCTAGGAGCTGAGATAAGTAATGCATGTCCCCCTTGATCAAAAACACTGCATCTGCCATTCTTCAATGACACCTCAAACCCCTTTTCCTCCAATTGGCCCAAACTGACAATATTACTCTGAAGCTTTGGAATGTAATAAATATCAGTTAATACCTTGTGATCCTACTGTCGTCCTTGAATGACCATGGAGCCAAGCCCATGTATCTCCATGCTAGAACCATCACCCAGCCTTACAGTCCCACGAACTCGATCATTCAGATGAGTGAGAGCAGCACGACATCCTGTCATATGGTTGCTAGCTCCTGTATCTAGCACCCAAACACCTTCTGGGCAATCAACCGGCACCACCTTCTTCTCTGTGAGATGAACGACCTCTACAGGTAATTCTGTGATGTCCTTTGCCACTGACAGAAACAGTGCTGGATTATGATCAGCACCTGCCACAGCAACGTTTGCCTCCTCGTGCTTCTCCTCCTTCTTTTGCTTCTTGGGCCTTTTACAATCCTCAGCCCAGTGACCATAGATGCCACAATTTCTACACCTTCCCTTCCGACGAGGTGTGCCTTCTGAGGTGAGCTTGACGTTGTCGGCTGCCTTCGACCCACCACCATCGTGTCGATGTGGCTGTTTGCCTTTGCCTCCACCAGCACTGCTACTTCCTCCAGTACGACCTTGAGTGGGTTGGAAACGGTGCTTGTGTTTCTCAAGCCACTCATCCTCGGCAAGCAATAAATGGCCCGCCTTATCAGTGATCTGCTCGACTTTCTCCTCGAATCGATCTTCAGCAACGCGCAGTCTCCCCACCAATTCCTCCACTGTCAGTGTTTTCATGTCACAGAACATCTCAATGGATACTGCAACTTGATTGAATCTGGGTGGCAACACACGCAATATTTTCTTGACAACACGAGGATCGTCGATGGTCTCACCGAGAGTTTTCAACGTGACGACGAGGTTCACGATTCGTATGCCGAAGTCCTCCACGCTTTCTCTTTTGAACTCGACGTTCTCGAATTCTTTTAGGAGTTTCTGGACACTGATCTCCTTCACATGATCTGCTCCAACCCTCAACGTCTTCACCAGATTCCAGGCCTCATGTACCGTCTGCTTCGCGCCGAGCGTCGGCCGCATCTCTTCGGGAACGGATCTCATCAACCCGCTCATGGCTTGCCGATCCTCTGACCTCTTCACATTGGTTCCAGGATCAATTGTCTCCCAGATCTCCAACGCCTCATAGTTGATTTGCATCAACATAGCCCACTCGACATAATTTGTTCGAGTTAGCATCAGCCAAACCAGCGAGCTTTCCTTGACGCCGCCGCTTGACTTCGAACTCTCGCCTTTCGTCATCTCCTCCTTCTCGTCTTCTCCTTGCACGTTCGTGACGTGATCCGCTGAAACCTATACGGCTTTGATACCAGATGTTGGAACCGAGCTCCCAGGATCGAGCTCGGCGACGGCGCGACACCGGCAGGTGGCGTTTGCGGCGACTAAAACCCTAGAGCGTGAACCGAGAAGATGGAAATAATGACAATGAGATCAATTTGCCCAAACACGGCGTAACCATGCCTTATGTTTTCATTCAGTTTATATAGGCCCAAGGCCTTGCCCCCCGTCGCTACGACGCTTCCTCTGATCGCCCGTTATTTTCGGAACGCCAGAGGGACATGCACGGACGACGCCGCGATGGGGCCACACACCAGTACACGGTCTCGGCGTGGTTCACGCACATCTCTGAACCACCTAGGATTCTATGTGTCTAACTGAACTAAAATAGCAAACGTTCTAAAAAACAGGATTACATGAAGTAAAACAAAGCACTTCTAACAAAGGATGCACTCTTCGAGAATCGAGATCTAGCCATCCAGAGCCTCAAGCGATCGAGATGGCCGATTTAGAGTGGCATGCGGCCTGGCTGCACTGGTGGATAACCTAGCAAGGTCTTTCTTGGTTATCTACTATCTTTAGGATTAGGGATACTTTGATTTGAGACGGGGGAGGATGTCGCTGATCTAGCCGCTTATGTTAAGCATTATATTTCCCCTAGTTCTTAATCATTTGGACGTCCAAAAGTACGAGGAGAACATTCAATTTTGCTCAAATGTTTGCTCTAAAGTGGGCATTATCTCTGAAGTTATTTTGCTTCTTACTGCAAATCTATCTACTTGTATCTTCTCGTTTAACGTCAATAACCCTGTCATGTTAATCAGAGAAAAAAAATCATAGCCATCTATTTCCATGGGACCAACTTTCAATGCCTAAGATGCAGCCAGGCTGCGCTGGCGGATAACCTAGCTAGGTCTTTCTTGGTTATCACTATCCACTATGTAAAAAAAGCACAGACGCGCCTTTAGAGATGTCATAGACGCGCAAAAGCACGTCTATAATAACATGTATGTACTAAGGTCGTATTATAGACACGCTTTGATGCTACAGATGCGTGTTACCAAAATGCGTCTGTGATAGGGTACATGCGTCTGTGATAGGAGTCATCACAAACGTGTATTGTCAAAACATGTCTGTGACGACACCTTGTCATAGACACCTATTGTCAAACGCGTCAGTGATAATGAATTAAAAACAATAAAAATCCAATGTTAGGATTTTATATACATCATACATGACACATCAAATTATATATAGTAGTCAACTGCTAATTAGCAATTTCATATACATGAAGTAATATCAAAAGCCATTACTTGTTCCTCAACATACTGTAAGTGTAACACCCTAAAATTTGCTTTTTTGAAAATAGAGCTAAAATGATTTAATTATGAATTTTTGTGCTCATGAAAACATAGGAAAATAAAATTTTCCATTATATCAAAATTCATCATCGGAAGTTAGCAACATTGTTGTGCATACATGCTAGTGCATATGATTTGTTGTAATGTGGGGCTTTGTATAAAATTCAAAATGCTTTTGAAAATGGATTGAAATGGCTTTGAAATAAAAGAAAAACAAAGGCCCAGCTCCCTTGCCTCTCTCCCTCTCCCCTTTCGGCCTGTTGGCCTAGCCCACTGCTTCCTCTCCCGTGCCCCGCTGGCCTAGTTTTTTTCCCCACGGCCAGGCGCTCCGCAAGCCCACGTGCGCCTTTCCCGCCTAGGACAGGCTTCGGCCCAAGCCACCACGTGGACGTGCCTCGCTCTCTGCTCCCTCTCTCTCTCTCTCTCTCTGGCTGACAGACCGACCCCGCTCCCTCTTTCGCTGACGCCTAGGACCCACACGTCAGGGTCATACCCTACCCCAAGTCATGCTCGACCTGGACTTCACTGGGGCAAATCCGCCACCTGATTTTTGACTTCTTGGCTTGCGCGTCACGCTGAGGTCCTTATAAAAGCAAGCCTAAGTGCGCTACCCTGTTCCCAACCCTAATCGCAGCGCCACCACCAAGCTCGCGAAACCCTAGCTCAGCCGCTGCCGAGCTCAGCTCGCCGCTATTTCGCTACGTCGTTGTCTATCGCTGCTCGTAGTGCTTCGCAGTGGTGGTAAGAAGGCCTCTGGTACCTTTTTCCCCTCTCTCGCTCTTTGTCATCCTTGCACAGCTACCAGACTTCCTGAGTTGCCAAACTGAGCATGGCACGGCTCCTGCTCGCTCACTGCCGTCATCTCCTCTCCCTCCCCGTGCTATCCCCGTGGCCGATGATGCCCGGAGCATCGAAAATGATGAACTGCGGCGAGGTCTGATCACGCCAGCCATGGCGTCGCCACCTGAAGCCGCCGCCGGCGTCTCTCTCTCACTCTCCCTCTCTCTGATCTAATCTGGGCCGTCCAATCTCAATCCGATGCTCCAGATTCACCCATACCCTTTCGCTGGTAATTTATGCTAAAGAGCCCCTTTGTTTTAGCCAAATAGAACCTGTAGTACCTTATCCCGATTTAAAATCTGTTTTTATTTATTTTAATTCGAAATTAAGTTCGGTTTATTTACAAAACTGCAACTGACCTTGTTTTATGCATAAAATCTTCGTTTGAACTCCGTTTTGACCTGTTCAAGTTGTGTTAGATTCATAACAACATGATCTACATGTTAGTAATGTTGTTTAGCATGTTTTACACTTTCAAATAAAATATTAATATGATCAATCTATATGCAATTAAGTTTCCCATTAAACAATTTAGGTTTTCCACCTCGATCTATTCTAAGTAAAATAAGATTAGGCCTATCTTGATTTTCTAAATCAAATATAATTTGTCTTAATTCAATTTAGATACTTCTATGAAATATCTTGTACATGCTTTTATATAGTTAAAGTAAATGAAGCTTAAAAACTATCTTTTACTGTTAAGAAGTAAATCTTACTGTGGACGTTTCTTGTTCACCGTAGCTCTTATTAGTGTGCTTTTCACGTCTGCGTGTTCGTAGCAATGCATAGATTAGTTTTCAAACCTTTTTATTGATTAGTGCACTATTTTAATTTAGTTCTATTGTCTGCTTCGTGTATGATTGCATGGATGCTTGTGTGGTGTTCTATGATCATGTCCAGTCGGTGAGCTATACGTGGTGAACCAGAAGCAATTCTTTGAAGATTTGTACTAGAAGAAAGATCAGAGTTTAAGACAAGTATACCCAGAAGCAATTCTTTGAAGATTTGTACTAGAAGAAAGATCAGAGATTAAGACAAGTATAGCATGGGATTATCCTTATTATCCTATTCACTTTAATAACTTAATCATATGCATGTGTCTACCTTGACAAACAGTAGTAATATTCCTAGCTATTTGATATCCTGGATTCCTTGTCACCTTTGGGTTAATGCATTGGGTAGTATAAAGCTAGTGCTCAACTAAAGCCATGATCTTGTAACTTGACTAATGGTATATGCAATAAATGTTCAAATATGCTTTTTAGCAACTTGGCTTAAGAGGGCTGGAGCATTAGGTTTTATGGTGCTCTAGATTCATCTCCCTAAGAACTTATCTGTAAGTGATCATCAGGGACTTACAGTACAACGAGAGGGCCACATGGCTCTAGCTTTAGTCAAGTATGAGGACCTTTTCTAGCTTGTTAGTGGTTACCTAAAAGGGCACAAAAGAGGCTTGACACTGATGGGTATAGGACAGCCTCTAGTCCTATATGTATAGCCAAGAAGGAATTATGCCATTCAAAAAGGGGGTTCCTACATCTGCTTGCAATGAGAATCCTAGTGGCCCTAACTTATTAGACGAACCTTTGAAAGGCATCATAGTGTGCCCCGACTGCTCACCTTGGAAGTGTTTTGGGAGTTATAAACCCAGGCATATGGGTAATCATGACTCACAATGAAAGTGTACAACCTCTGCAGAGTGTAAAACTAGTATATCAGCTGTGCTCACGGATACGAGCGGTCTTGAAACTCTTATGGAATAGATGATCATTAATAGTTAATTGTTTATGCTATTCATTAGTCATGTTACCTGATCATGTGTTTATACGGGCTTATGATAAACTTGTTGCTACACAACTGCTAAAATCTTGACTCACTAAAAGCTAATCGCAGTTAAACCAGTGTCAATCCTTTTGAGCCTCATGAACCCCATGTTATATTTATTGAGTATAACATGTACTTACGCTTGCCTTTACATTTTACTTGGATAAAAATCCTGGATGGGTACTAGATTGCTAGAATTTGAAAATGTTAGGCATGTGATCAACCAGTCAATTATTCCTGTGGAGTGGAGTCTTCACTCGAAGATCGAAGTTGTCTTTCCGTTGTTTGTGCTTTAAAGTTATATTCTTTGTACTAATACGCTTTGTAATGAAGGATTGTCTTTTGATATTACCCCTTATTTATAGCCATTTGTGTGATTTGACTCCTGGACTCACATATGATGTGTATCTGGTTTTATCCTTAAAACCAGGTGTTACAGCAAGTAAACCTACTTGCTACTTGAACTAAGAAGATAAGAAGAGAAGCAAATTAAAAAAAAGACAGGGAGGAAGCTCACGTAACTAATAATCTTCTTGAAGGAAATATTCAAGTCATTGGATTCTGCTATCTGCCAAGATACAAGTATCAACATACGTAAGGTTGATGCCGACTCCACTTCCCAGTTGATGAAGTCATTTTTTTTATTTTGACAAATATCAACAGAAGTCATTGGATGCTGACTAAGAAAACTTTATAGGCATGCAAGACAGGGAGATAGGAGCTGCATAAATCGTGGCTAAAATTGAACTGCACACTTTATAAGAGAGAAATAATTGACCAATAGATTTAAGTACTTCCATGGAGTGTCCAGGCAAACAAATTATCACAATATGGCTAAAAGAATATATGTATCATACCAGCGGTGAATCTAGACTAAACTGCTGCCGGGGTCGCACAGATTCATGAACTCAATTTGATGGGGTCGTAGCTGGCCGGAATACGCGGGGTTCCACTGATTCGTACAAAGTTATCGGGGTCGCATGACCCCGACACATATGCACTGGCTTCGCCGCTGTATCATACTTCAGAACAAGCTCACTGTTGTTAGCAGTCCCAACATCAACCTCGATGGCCGTAAACTCAGTGCCCTCTTCAAGGAAAACCTCTATGATAACTTTATCATCAATTCCCTATCAACCAGCAGAAGATTTCATGTCTCAAAATTATTATTGTGTTTAACCTGAATGATTCTAGAACTACGTTAGAAAGTATTTTGCACAAATCAAAATCGAAATGGATTTATATGATGTGAAGCAGCAGTACACACCTAGGGGCAGCAGCATCCTTAACGCCGAACCCAGCGCTCTACGGGAACAGCTCCATGGTCTCCTTCCTCCTCGTGGCCTCCTGGCCCTTCGCTCTGGGGAGCCAACTAATTGTCAGTCACAGCATGGCTGTCACGAGGACTAAGAGTAATTACAAAATGATTTAAAGAAAAAAAAAACTGCAGGATGAGAATTGAGCTATCATCTATTGTACATACAACTATTTTAGACTCCAGTTCTATTAAGTACATACATACATGAAGCAAACAGTTGTGCAGCCAAACTGTTGGTTTCTTACTGCAGAGGGACCAAACTGCCACCTGGATAAGGTATTGACCTATCATTGTCAACATGAAATGTTCACTAGCTTTCCAACACATAAGAAATTTAAAAGAATAGAGCAGACAATGCATTACATGCTAGAAGGTTCATTTTACCTTCTTGACGAACTGTCTTAAGCTCAATGCCCCCTTGCTGTGCTTTCCACAGATCACCTCCCATGAAGATAATGTAGTCAATTTGAATGCAAGTGAATATAAATATGGATTATCATAGGAGTTCTTTTAGCCATGGCAATCCATTTTCTGACCATAAAAGGCCATTTGACCACACTTCCAATCAAATTCAGTAGCAGCAGCAAGAAAAGTACCGACCATCTAGAAAATATCACTTAGATTGTTAGCCCACAAGATCACCGGGTCAGGTAGTCGACCACTCACCAGTCTCGCCAACCACGGCCGAGCACGACAGACGTTGTCCGACCACACACTATGGCTAGAGGTAGAAGAAGAGAAAGAACAGAGCACACACACAGTACAAGCTCCAGCGTTGGTCGGAGACCTATATAGGAGATGGCAAATCTAAACTCTCTTTATTGAGTTGCAGTGGCAAACTATATATACAACTCTACCCATCTAGTCCTAGTACAGCTACCCTGCTGCAACAGTGACTAGATAACACAGCAGGACTGACTTCTGCGCCTGTCCCTGTCGTGGCTACAGTGAGGCAGGTGAGCCGTTCGGCGCCTGCCCCTGCAGCGGCTACAGTACCACAGCAGGGAGCCTTTTCGGCGCCGTCTTCCCTTGTTATGTGTTCACATAAGGAAGCAGTAGATTATCTAACAATTCTTCTCCTAATCCTACCATTATCCCTTGTACCCCCTCCATACCGATCATCTCCTTCAGCTCCATGAGTCGAAGATGTCCGAGCGACTTAGTGAGGACGTCCACGAGTTGGCGACCAGTTTTGACGATCTGCCTTTCATCGACACAGTCCCTGAGGAAGTGGAACTTCACGTCAATGTACTTGCTCCGGTCGTGGAGAACCGGATTGTTCACAAGGGCGATGGCGGGCTGGTTTTCCACCATCAGTGCTGGTGGGTGAGCTTCCGCACCGGTCAGCTCACCTAGCAGCCGGCGCAGCCACACAACTTGGCACGCCACTGTGGCCGCCGCTACATACTCTGCCTCGCACGTAGACAGCGCCACCACCTTCTGTTTCAGCGACAGCCATTAAATTAGAGCTGACCCAAGGAAGACAAGCACGCCAGAGGTGCTCCATTGTCCGTCGATATCCCCCGCCATGTATGCATCGCTAAAAACAGTGAGCTCCAGCCTCCTCCTGCCGGTCTTGGAAAAGATGATCCCCTGATCCACCGTCCCCTTGATGTAGCGTAGTAGCCGCTTCACTGCAGCCCAGTGATCCTCTCGAGGATCCTCCATAAAACGACTGACGTAGCCCATGGCAAACGCAATGTCCGGCCTCGTGTGGACTAGGTTGCATAGACCACCGACGATGCTCCGGTAGAATGTTGCATCCACCTTCGTCGCGGTGCTGGCCTTCATCGGCTTCAGCCGCTCCTCCATCGGAGTCACGCATGGCTTGCACTCAACCATGCCGCTCCGCTCTAACAGCTTCGAGGCATACGGGCTCTGACCGAGCATGAGTTCCTCATTCCCCTATCTCACATCAATGCCGAGGTAGTAGGAGATGCGCCGAGATCGCTCATTCAAAAATGAGCCATCATTTCATGCTTGAAGCTATCGATGTCCTCCACACGCGCGACGGTGATGGTCAAGTCATCCACATACACGCTAACGATGAGCTCCCCCTTCCCTTGTTGCCGTGTGTAGAGCACATGCTCGGTTGCGCACCTCATGAACCCAAGCTCGCCCAGTGTGGCATCAAGCTTGGCGTTCCATGCTCATGGGGCCTACCGTAGCCCGTAGAGTGCCTTGTGCAATCAAAGCACCCTGTGCTTCGCTCCCTTGATGGCGAAACCCGAAGGTTGCCTGACGAAGACTGTCTCTGCCAGCTCTCCGTTGAGGAAGGCCGATTTAACGTCCAAGTGATGGACGCGCCAGTCCTTTGCTGCTGCCAAGGCTAGTAGCAAATAGACAAACTCCATGCGCGCTACTAGCGCAAAGACTTCCTCGAAGTCGATGCCCTCACGCTGAACAAAGCCTCGGGCGACAAGACGTGCCTTGTGCTTGAGAATGGCGCCGAGCTCGTCCCGCTTGACCTTGTACACCCACTTTAGGCTGATCGGACGGCATCCTAGAGGTGGATCGATGAGCTCCCTTGTCTCGTTTTCCTCGATCGCCTTCATCTCCTCTATCATCGCCCATTGCTAGTTTCCATCATGCTCTGCCAGTGCGAACGTGGGTGGTTCCTTTGCACTGACGAGTAGTAGCTCTTGGTCATTGAGCAGCCGACCAGCCAGGCCTGAGGGCCCTATGCCGCCGATGATGTCATCTAGCCTATGGAACCACACCTCCTCACCTTGGTGGAAGGCATCCACGAACTCAGTGATGTCACTTGGAGGTGAGGTGAACTCAATCGGCATCGATGGAGTTCCCTATTCCATCGGAGTGCTCGGCACAGCACCTAGAGTGCTCAGCACCCCGGTTGCAGTGCTCGGCACTACTCCTGGACAGCTCATCATAACTCCTGCAGTGCTCAGCACTACTATAGGAGTGCTGAGCCTCAGCCTTGTAGTGGTCAGCACCACTGCAAAACCTCTTGGCTTTGGTACGGGAGTGCTCGGCACCCATCCTAGAGTGATCGCCACCATTGCAGGACCTCCCGGCTCCACTCCTAGGATGCTCGGCATCCCTCCCGAGGTTCTCGACACAGCTCCCAGAGTGCTTGGCTCTATTGCTGGAGTGCTCGACACCCCTCCTGGAGTGCTTGGCACCTCTTCTCCAGCGTCTCCACCACCGTGGATGACCAAGTGCTCGACGATGAAGGTGCTGGTGAAGCTGCCGGCTTCCCCCATGCTCAGACTGTTACCTTGTCTCTGCGTGGGTCGTAGAGCCGATATGCCTTGGTACCCTCCGTGTAGCCTAGGAATACCATCGATCTGCTCCTGTCCTCCAGCTTGGTGTGGACCGGCTTCGTCTTCCTGACGTGGCCGATGCAGCCGAATATCCAGAGGAAGGACATGCTTGGCTTGCATCCATGCCAAGCCTCGAACGGCATCTTGCCCTTTAGGGCCTTGGTGGGAGCATGGCTGAGGATGAACACTGACGTGGTCACCTGCCTCCCCCAGAACCTTGTTGGCATGCCTTTGGCCTTCATCATGGATCGAGCCATGCCGACCACCATCTGGTTCTGCCTCTCCACCACGCCATTCTATTGTGGCAAGTACGGCGTGGTGTGGTGTCGCACCACACCCTGATCCATGTAGTACACAGTGAACTCCACCAAAGTGAATTCACCGCCGCAATCAGTCCTCAGCACGTGGAGCTTCTTGCCGCTCTCGGCCTCCACGCGAATCTTGAACTTCTTGATCGCCGCCACCTCTTCGTCCTTGCTCGCAGGAGTTGCAGCCACATGTAGTGACTGCAATCATCCATGAGCAGGAGGAAGTACCGCCGACCACCGTTTGTGGCTGGCATGATCGGCCCGCAGAGGTCACCGTGGATGAGCTCGAGAGCATCCTCCGCGTGATACTTGGCCGCCTTTAGGAACAGTAGCCACCTCTACTTCTCGGCTAGGCAGCTGTCACACAGCTCACCTCCGTGCTCGATGTGGGGTAGCCCTCGGACCATCTTCTACAACCGACCAAGTGCGTCAAAGCTAAGATATCTGAACTGGGCATGCCACAGTCATGACTCCTTGGTGTGCCTTGCCTCAATGCACACCGGCTACTCTACCTTCAGGTCGAGTAGGTACAATTTATTCTGGGACCTCTTCACCTTGGCGAGAAGTCGCTGCTCCCGATCTCTGATCCTGAGCACTCCATCCTTGATCAGTACCTCGCTACCACGCTCATCTAGCTGACTAATGCCGATGATGCTCAAACGCAGCTATGGGATGTAATATACATCTGTTACCACGTGTGCTCCCCTGTTATGGGACATGAAGATGATGGTGACGCACCCTTGGATTGCCACCCTTGAGACATCACCAAACTTCACCGTAGCCATAACATCATCGTCGAGCTCGGAGAAGGCTGCCTTGGAGCTTGTCATGTGGTTGCTGGAGCCAGAGTCTAGGTACCACCGTAGCTCCTGCTCGTCGCCCAGCCGTCCGAGGTGGACTTAGGCTCACGGTTCGTCGAGGTTGACGGCTTTTAGGGCCTTCCCAGGTCCTTCCAATGTCTGCACCTCTTCCTTCTCCTCGGCCTCGACGTCATGCAGTGCACAGAACATCGCCATCAGGATAGTGGCCTCATCCTCAACATCAGCTTGTGCCAGATGAGCTTCAGCCTTCTTCTCCTGCTTGCGATTTGGGCACTCCCGTGCCTAATGGCCCATCTTCCCACAGCGTCGACAGGCGTTGGGGTTGACCTGCTTCTTCTTCACCGAAGAAGCCTTGCCACGACGTTTGCCATCGCCACCGTGGCTAGAGGAGGCTACCCCGGTGTTCCTCCGAGCAACCCACTCCTCCTCTATCAGTAGCAGTTTGTCATTGACCTTCGTTGTTGTCGCCTGCTCTAGGCACTCGTCCACCGCCCGTAGACGGCCTGTCACATCCTCAATGGTGAGGGTGGACAAGTTCAGCATCGTCTCTATGGAGAGAGTGATCTGAATGTACTTTGCCTACACAGAGTGGAGGTACTTGGAGACCGCCTCCTCTTCATCGATGGTGATGCCGTGGCTCTTCAGCTTGCTGATGACCGTCTATAGGCGGAGGGAGAAGTCCTCCACCGTTTCACCATCCTTGAACTTGAGGTTGGCGTACTCCAGCTTCAGAAGCTGGGTCGTCGCCTTCTTTGTGCGGTCAGAACCGATGCGCATTGCCGCAATAGCCTCATTATCAGAGCTCTTCACCCCCAACGGCTCCCTATACTCTGTCGGTACAGCAGCGAGGATAGCCTCCAACGCTCATATGTCATCTTCTTCATTATCGGTGCCTTTATCAACAGCATTCCAGAGCCGTCGGGCTCTGAGCTTAACCTTCATGGTCACCGACCACTCTCTATAGTTGGTGCGAGTCAGCGTCGGCCAACTGGTGCCGCTGACCTCCCGCACCATGCGAACAACGACCTCTGGTCGTGGTTGGGCAGCCACAGCAGTGCCAATGTTGTCGCCCATCTCCGAACCGTCCGTCATCGCCAGCGGTTAGTCCGGCGACGGTGCTTGTACGACTCCGATACCACTTGTTAGCCCACTAGATCACCGGCTCAGGTGAGTCGACCACTCACCAGTCTCGTCGACCACGGCCGAGTACGACAGACGTTGTCCGACCACACACTATGGCTAGAGGTAGAAGAAGAGGGAGAACAGAGCACACACATAGTACAAGCACTAGCGTTGGTCGGAGCCCTGTATAGGAGAAGGTAAATCTGAACTCTCTTTGTTGAGTTGCAGTGGCAAACTATATATACAACTCTACTCATTTAGTCCTAGTATAGCTGCCCTGCTGCAACAGTGACTAGATAACACAGCAGGACTGACTTCTGCGCCTGTCCCTGTCGTGGCTACAGTGAGGCAGGTGAGCGTTCGGCGCCTGCCCCTGCAGCGGCTATAGTACCATAGCAGTGAACCTTTTCGGCGCTGCCTTCCCTTGTTGTGTATTCACACAAGGAAGCAGTAGATTATCTAACATAGATTGATGCTAAATATGGCCCTAGAGGTATCTTACTGCCAACTTACTGAAACTGCAGAGTACAGAGAGCATAACAGCACAAACCTGCAGCTATAGGAGAGAATAAATAAATCTGAATCCATAATCATGCACAATGGTACATCTGCTGCACCAAAGCTCAAATATGAAAACGTCTGTTAAATGGCTGAAGCCCACAAACATGACATACAAATATGTCATTCTAGTGTTATTCTCTGGAAAACAAGTATGGCTTAGTTGAGTTCTTCCACAAAGTAAAACTCTAGAATTTTTGCCGTGAATAATCCAGTGCCCTGTCTTCTCATTATATAGTGTCACTAAACATAAGTTACAGCAGGAATAATGATAGTGGTGATGGTACACCTTCCATCTTCTAGCACTAGCCTTAGAAGGCAGGTTAATACAGGACACTAGACTATGTAACTAACATGCACGTTAACATTCCCCCTCAATCTCGACTAACAGAAACTAAGTTGAGATTGGTCTTGAGTCGTTCTAGAATAAGCTTTGTCGATGGCTTGGTGAAAGCATCTGCTACCTGGTCTTCAGATGAAATGAATCAAACATCAAGTGCTCCTTGTCCTACCTTCTCTCTAACAAAATGAAAATCAACTTCGATGTGCTTTGTCCGTGAATGAAACACTGAATTAGCAGTGAGGTATCCGGCACCGAGCTTATCACACCACAGCACCGGTGGTTGAGGCTGAGGAATATCAAGTTCACGAAGAAGAGACTGTATCCATATTGCCTCGGCTGTACCATTTGCCAATGCCTTATATTCAGCTTCAGTGGATGATCATGACACCGTGGGTTGCTTCCGAGAGCTCCACGACATCAAATTAGGGCCAAAGAAAAGAGCATAGCCTGCAGTAGAACGCCGGTCGTCTACACTGCCTGCCCAATCAGCATCAGTAAAAACACTGAGCAACATCGAGGGGGATTTTCTGATGCGTAGCCCTGTACTGACTGTGCCGTTAACATATCGCAAAATTCTCTTCACAGCTTCCCAGTGCACCGTTGTTGGCTTTGAGAGATACAGACAGACCTTGTTGATGGCGAAAGAGATGTCTGGTCTAGTAAGCGTCAGATACTGGAGTCCCCCAACAGCACTCCGATGAATAAAAGCATCAGCATCACTTAGTGCAGTGCCCTGAACTGAAGACAACTTGTCTTGGACAGACATCGGCATAGAGACTGGCTTGCAGTTGTCCATGTGAGTGCGGTGAAGCAGAGCAGATCCATAGCATACTTGCTTTGTGAGAGTGACATTCCCCCTGGATCGCGAACAGCTTCTATGCACAGAAAAGAATGAATCGGACCCAGATCCTTTACCGGGAAAGAGGTACCTAAGAGCTGAATGAGACAAGCCGAGGCTCTGGAGCAGGAGCTAGCAATGATGATGTCATCGACATATACCAGCATGTAAATAGTGATGCCATCCTGTGAGAAGACAAATAGGGAGCTGTCGGATTTTGCTGCAGTGAAACCAAGTTGATGAAGCCTGTCACTGAGACGTGAGTATCAAGCTCGTGGTGACTGCTTGCGTCCATAAATTGACTTGTGCAGTTTGCAGACATAATCAGGATGCTTGGCGGCTGGCACATGTAGGCTGTCTCCTCCAAAATGCCATGGAGGAATGCATTGCTGATGTCGACTTGCTGCACACTCCAGTTATGTGACAAAGCGATGGCGAGCACAAGTCGCACAGTAGCTGGCTTAACAACGGGGCTGTACACGTGTCAAAGTAGTCCACACCACAGCGCTGGGTGAAGCCTTGGGTGACAAGGCGGGCTTTGAATTTGTCGACGGAGCCACCAGCCTTTTGCTTTACTTTGAACACCAACCGGCTGCCGATCACGTTCTGGCCAGGCGGCCGTGGCACCAATGTCCATGTGCCATTACGGAGAAGAGCAGAGTGCTCATCTTCCATGGCAGCACGCCAGCAAGCATCTCCAAGGGCAGTGCGGTAGGAAGCGGGTGCTGCAAGAAAAGCACGGTGCTTGTACTCGTAGCCTGTGGCGCCATCTGTGAGAATCACCGGCTTGGTGATGGCGTTACGGAGACGAGTCACCATCGTGTGACGAGCCGGCGCCGGTGCTGTTGCCGGTGCCGGCGCTGTTGCCGGTGCCGGCGCTGGTTCCATGGGCACAGGTGCCGGTGTGCCGGTGCTTGTTCCACTGGCGCATGCAGGTGGTGCTGGTGTAGACACAGGTGGAGTAGCAGGGTGAGACAGTCCTGAAGTAGGAGGCGCCAAGGGTGTTGATGGTGAACACGGCAAGTGCTGTAACGGTGCCGAGTCAGCGCTGTTGTCTTCATCTGATCCTGCTGGACGGGAAAAGCATGTTAATCGGAACTATGGTGAACAAGAAACATCAACCGAAAGTTTTATTTTATAAGAGAAAAAGAAAACTATAAGCCTCATTTATTTTAATGATTATATAAAACATGTATAAGATACTTCAGAGAAATCACTATATTGAATTAAGTCAATTTATATTTGAATTAGAAAATTAAAGTAAAAATAATCATATTTTATTCATAAATCTAGTTACATAATCATTATTCAAGTTAGGACTTAAACCATGAAATTCAAGAGCTAGTAACAAGGTAAACATTGTTACTAAGGTATATATATATTACGTCATTATGAATCTAACGCAACTTGAATGGGTCAAAACGGAGATTTTGTTGGTAAAACAAGATCAGTGGCAATTTTATAAATACTAGGTCTGAACTTTCAAAATAAAAATAAATAAAACAGATTTTGAATTAGGATCAGGGACTGCGGGTTCTATTAGAAGAAAACAGGAAAGGGTTTATGCAAAAATCGTAGGCTGACCGGTATTGACCAGAGTCAACAACATCTGATCTAGGCAATAGATCATGAATTGGACGGCCGAGAAAAGAAAGAGGGAGCTGGGGGTGCTCGGCATCGGACCATTGGCCATGGCCAGCGGTGCTCGGACCTCGCCAGAGTTTGCCCAAACAGTGATTCCGTTCGTCCTTGGTCAAAAGAAAAGCACGGGAGGGAGAGAAGCGAGCGGCGAACTCGGCTAGAGAATCGGAGGGAGTAGAAGCAGCACAACGCTCAATTTGGCAGCTCGGGGTTAAGGCGGGTCTTCAGCGGTCCATTATGCGAAAGACAGCGGGAGAGAGAGTGCGGCTGGTACCTACGGCCTCCTTACCACCAACCAATGACAGGGGGGGCGGCTGAAAGCATCGGTGAAACTGCAGTGAGGTGGATCGAAAGCGACAGCGGCAGCTAGGGTTTGGTGGCTCGACGCAGTTGCTCTGCCATGAGGGCTGCGGCAGTAAGGCTGGGATGAGGCAACGGAGTGCAGAGGCTCGCCTTCTATAGGCCTCAAGCTGCACCATGGAAGGAAGGAGGGGATCCGAGCTCAGATTGAGCTCGACCAAATAAGGAAGGAGCTGAATTCCGAAAAAGGAAGGCGCCGGAGGAGGAAGAAAGAAGGCGGGATGGTCTCACTAACGTGTGGGTCCTGCAGGTCAGCGATAGGAGCAGCTCGGGCCCGCAGATTAGGCCGACAGAGAGAAGGGAGGCGTGTGCGGGCTGTCTGCCTGGGCTGCCCGTTGGGCTTCCTAAGCTTGGTTTGAGCGGGAGGGAAGGATGGAGCAGATTTGGGCCTTCGGGCCAAAAGAGAGAGCAGGGAGTTTTTCTCTTTTTATTTTCTTTTTCTTATATTTCAAACGTTGTTTCAAAATTTTAATTTAATGAAAAAATTTATTCTCCTAAGTTTTCATGAGCACAAAAATACATATTAAATCATTTTAAGTCTATTTCAAAAGAAGCAAATTTTTGGGTGTTACACTACTCGAAAATTTACCAAAATTCCTTAGTACCTCTTTGCCGAGTGCCAGGCCAGACAATCGGCAAAGACATCACGTTTGCCGAGTGCTAACGGCCAACACTCGGCAAAGGATGATGGAGGGGCCACCGGCGTCGCCTGAGGTATTTTGCCGAGGGTTATTCTTTGCCGGGTGCCTGACACTCGGCAAAGAGGACGTTTGCCGAGTGTCCCTCTTTGCCGAGTGTTTGGCACTCGGCAAAGACGGCCTTTGCCAAGTGCCGGCTTTGCCGAGTGCGGCACTTGGCAAACTGCCTCTTTGCCGAGTGCCCGTGTTTCGACACTTGGCAAAGCGCCGAGCACTCGGCAAAGAGCGCGTCTCCCGTAGTGAGTACCTCCTCGTTATGCACTTGCAGGCGACACACTACCACCGGCCAGCTGAAACTGTATCGGTAGTTTTTTAGAAAGTCGTTCAGTCCTGACTCCTTGAGTACACTGGCAGAGCTCACACCAGTGGAATCTGGATTTGGTGAGGCAATCACAGTAATGGAACAGAGGTTCATAGTTCCATGGCTGGTCTTCAGGACTCGAAGCAGGTTATTATATCATTGGAGTACTCCCCTTTTTGACCATACAGACAAGAATCTCATGGTGCTATGTAACCTAGTCGCATACAAGACTCATGTTCTTGCCTATGGATTCTCATCAGCTCTATTTTCATGAGCTAGGTACCTTTTGTAGACTGATATGAGCTGCCCTAGGGGCGTGGTGGGGCGGCCGCCCCAGCTACCGGTGGCGTAGCCTGAGACCCCTGGACCCCCTCTTCTTCCCTATCTCTGGCTGCCAAGGACGCGAGGTGAGGTGCCGAGCAGAGAGGCCTATGCCATGGCAACCAACGAGCAGAGCACTAGAGCCTCGGTGGCTGCTGGGCAACTGGGCCTTTTTTGTTCGGTTATGTTTAGCCCAGTCGGGGTCCAATTTGGTCCCCAATTCCCAATCGGCAATCAAGCTTTTCCTGTCCACATCGAGCGCAGCCTCATTGCATCTAGCGCTCGAGGTCGCGGCCGCCCGTCGTCCCGTCCGCAGCTACGCTACGCCGCTAGTCCGCTACCCCATCTGCGCCGTCGCCAGGCGACAAGCGCTACCCCATCTGATGGCCTAAGCCAGGCCCTAGCGGTTGCAGGCCAGCCACCGCCAGGTGCCTAAGCAGCCTAGGTGCGCCCGCCGGGCCGCCGAGGAGCAGCATCTAGCGATGGAGGGAGGAGGAGAGGACGAGGGGCATGAGGTACAGGAACCTAGCGCTGGGGCCAGCCATGGCCACGGACAGGTTAGAGGCAGAGAAGGGCAGCAGCTCCGCCAACATCTGAATTCAGCTAAGGGTTCAAGTAGAGGTGTCCCAGGAGTGGCATTGGCAAGAACAACCAAAAAAATGATATTGTTTCATGATTTTATCAGTTCGATAGTTAATGAGCGTCTCAAAATATCAGCAAGACAGTAATAGAGTATGCCGATGATGTTTTCCTCATCTACTTTTTGCCATAACGTGTGATTGCAGCGTTTTTGTCATGATTTGTGTGATTGTAGTATGTGAATGCGGTGCGTTGTGAATACGGTGCCTTTTTGGTTCATTTCCTCGTAGAAATTCGCCCCACCTATATTTTTTTCCTGGCTCCGTCATTGCTCCTTTCCACTACTATAGAAAACTTAATGGAGATGGGCATTTTAGGTTAATGGAGGCGGGCATTACAACGCCTCCGATCAAAAGGTCACGGTTATTCCTGACTTTACGGAAGCGGTTGCCTTGCCTGCCTTGGTTAATCCTTTAACGAAGGCAGGCGCCTTAAGCCACCTGCCTCGGTTAAGGTTCATTAACAGAGGCTGTCGTTCGAACTTGCCCGCCTCCGTTAATGTTTTAATTGAGGCTGGCGCCTTTAGGCGGTCGCCTTAAGGCCCCGGCCTCAGCTAAAGGATTAATGGAGGCAGCCATTTGTTAAGTGCCCGCCTCTGTTAATATTTTTCCATTTAAAAAATAGCCTCGAAAATTTGATTTGAATTTGAATTGAATTCTGTTTTTGTAAATTAAACATATATTAAAGTAGAAAATACGCATACTGAGCACAAACATATAACACATTCATTGGTGCCGTCTCGTCCTTATCGTACCACGAACAAACATCATTCAAGTTATTACATGAATGTCATATATTTACATTTGAAACTAATTAAGATGTCTGCTACTTTATTTTCCCTAATCCAAAGAGGTCTGGCGACACGTAATCCGGGACACGTAGCTGAGCGCTCCAGTTATGATCTTCTCGTACTTCTCTTCCCGCGCTAACTCGCTGTCCTCGTTGAAGAGGCCCGCCTCCGTAAATAAGTTAACAGAGGCAGTTGTTGTAACGCAACTGCCTCAGTTAATGGGTGATTAACCGAGACGGCCACCAATTAAATACTAACCAAGGCGGTCTCTTGGGACGCTGGCCAGCCTGAGAATAACGGTGGCGGGGAAAATTACTGCCCGCCTCCATTAAAAAAAAACCCAATGCCTCCTAAAAAAATCCTGTAGTAGTGTTCAATGTGATATGGGATCCTTCCATTTAACATCTTGTTAGCTCTCCATCTTTTTTCATAGTTGTTTCGTCTACAAATATTTTCTCTTTCTATTCTACAATGAAAAAACTCATTTGTCTTCATCACTTGGTGGTTGTCGATGAAGCCATGTGAATGATTATCTAATTCCACATAATCATGTGTCTTCTATGCCATTATGTTTTCTTCTAGAAGTCTCATTTAAATCTGTAAGTTAGTTGAATTGGATACGAAACTCATAAATACTTGCAATTAGGAGCGGGGTAGTCATCACTAAGTGGAATAAATTTTATAGTATCCACTAATTAAGTACGACATGGTGATGATGAATAGCATGCACCAACAATATATTACTTATCAAATAAGAAAATTTCAAACTTATTTTCTTTGCCCTGTGAACAAAGGATATGCTATGTTTTAGTACTATGAACAAAGGATATGATACATAAGTAAAAGTTCATAAGGTGTAAGAAAAATATATACGACAATTAAGCATTTATGAATGGAAAGACGTCATGCGCTTATCAACTACTAGTTTGACTAGACTTTGAATTAGTTTGATGGTATCTGTTTTTTATCATTTGAGGAGTCGTCGATTAGCAGTGATTAATATAGGTAAGCAGCAGAGTACCTAGACTTGCATGTAGATGCTCTTTGGAAACACACGAATTAAATGAGTAGAGTTAATATTGTATCATTCAAAAGATATAGGTGATTCAATCGGTTGATTGCGCACCGTCCGTTCTTCGCTATAAATAGCGACCTTCTATTCTCATTCAGTCAAACACACATTCCATACAAGTCTGCTACTTGCAATGGATTGTTCGAACTCCCATCCTTTGTATGCCCATGAGCCTTCAGAACAACCACAGAACCTCCTTTCCGTTGTATCGCTGAATGAGGCTCCAGGTAGCAATATAGATGGCCAACAGCAAATAAACTGGTCACAATTCAGGACTTCCCTTGAGCAGCACAAGCTTCAAGTGGACCAGGTTCTTCAAGCCCATGTAAGGTTTTTTTGAAGTACTTTAATTACGAAGTTTAAGCTGAATTTCTCTAAATCTAATTCTCTGTTATTTCCTTTTTCACTTAACAGAATGAAAAGGTGCAGGTTGCACTGCAACAACAAATATCTTTACAAAAGGAAACTATGTTGAACCTCGCAGAATCTATGGCGAGGGATGTGCTGCTGAAAAAGAATGAAGAGATTGCCCATTTACACATGGAACTACAGAACAATCATCAGGTTCTGCAAACTGCATTGCAGGACAGAGATGAGTGGATGTACCTCGCTGAGGGGACATATGAAATGAATCAGTTGCTTATTTCCCTGGTGCCTCCTATGCAGGGAACAAATGCATATGCTCTTGCTTCATCCAATGAATTAGGCTCTACAAGTTCTTGTAATCAAGCAGTGAACATTGGGGAAACAGCTTTAGAGAACGCACATCATACTCTTATCTGCAAGGTTTGTTGTGCTAGTGATGCTTGCATGCTAATCCTGCCATGCCTACACCTATGTGCATGTAAGTCATGTGTAGGAAATCTAAACATATGCCCTATTTGCAATTCGGCCAAGGCCAACGTGATTGAGGCTCGATTTGGCCGAGAAGGAAGAGACAGCAGTCCATAATGTTGTTTGTCAGATGTGACTAAGAAAGGAGGCTTGTATTTCTTATATGTGATGTAAACTCTGGAATCATGTGTTTTATATTTATTTATGTTATTCTAGTCTTCGTACTGATGTAGTACTTTCCATGAAACCTTAATCCCAACATATTTCAGTATTACCTTAATCTATATTTGAACACCGCGAAAGGGCTCTTAGCGCAGTGGCTAAGACTTTCAGTGGGAGTGCATTTACGTGGCCTGGGTAAAAAAAATCCCCTCGTCCGACTCTGTGCCAAAGCATGGCTTAAGGCCCAGCCCACACTCACATGGGCAACGGAGCCACCATGTAAGGGTGGAGGAAAGGAGGTTCAGGGGTTTTTTTTATCTACGTGAGAGATCTTCTCTATCCGGCAATGCCCGGGGGCGTCTTACCCCCCGCAGGTTAAGTTTTTTTTTATATTTGAACACTGGGTTATGCCTTCACTACCACAGAATGTTCATGACCGCTAGTTCGTAACCCCCCTCTTCAACACCCAAAGGTGATTTCAGAATTAGGCTAATTCTTAGGACACCTAAACCTACCAAACCGATCTTTCAGAAGCTGCGAGAGGTTTGGAAGCTCGGCTCCCTATTATAGGAGGCCAGGACACTGCTGATCTACATTTACATCGAGTTCTTCATCAAAAGAGAGCCCTAACTCATGGGTTGGTGAATATCACCACAACTACATCAACCGCACTATGTTAGCGGAACTCAGATGACATCATACCGAGTAAAAAAATATATATACGACAATTAAGCATTTATGAATGGAAAGACGTCATGTGCTTATCAACTACTAGTTTGACCAAACTTTGAATTAGTTTAATGGTATCCGTTTTGATCATGTGAGGAGTCACCGATTAGCAGTGATTAATAATATAGGTAAGCAGCAGGGTACGTACACTTGCATGTCGATGCCCTTCGGAAATGCCATAAATCAATGAGTAAAGTTAATATTGTATCTTTCCAAAGATATGGCTAGGTGACTCACTCAATAGATTGTGCATCGTTAGTTGTTCGCTATAAATAGCGTCCTTCTATTCTGACTCAGTCATACAAATATTCCATACTGGTCTGGTACTTGCAATGGATTGTTCTAATTCCCATCCTGTGAATCAACCTTCAGAGCAACCACGGAACCTGCCTTCCGTTGTATCGCTAAATCAGGGTCTAGGTAGCAATATAGCTGGCCAACAGAAAGTAAACTGGTCACCATTCAGGACTCCCCTTGAGCAGCACAGGCTTCAAGTAGACCAGGTTCTTCAAGCCCATGTAAGATTTTTTTGAAGTACATTAACTTTGAAGTTTATGCTAAATTTCTTTAAATAACCATTCAGGACTCCCCTTGAGCAGCACAGGCTTCAAGTAGACCAGGTTCTTCAAGCCCATGTAAGGTTCTTTTGAAGTACATTAATTGTGAAGTTTATGTTAAATTTCTTTAAATCTAATTGTCTATTATTTCCTTTCTCACTTAACAGAACGAAAAGGTACATTTGCACTGAAACAACACATATCTTTACAAAAGGAAACTATGTCGAACCTCGCAGAATCTATGGCGAGGGATGTGCTGATGGAAAAGAATGAAGAGATTGCGCATTTACACATGGAACTACAGAACACTCAGCAGGTTCTGCAAACTGTATTGCAGGACAGAGATGAGTGGATGTACCTCGCTGAGGGGACATACGAAATGCATCAGTTGCTTATTTCCCTGGTGCCTCCTATGCAGGGGACAAATGTGTATGCTCTTGCTTCATCCAATGAATTAGGCTCAAGAAGTTCTTGTAATCAAGCAATGAACATGGAGGAAACAACTATAGAGAACGCACATCCAACTCCTATCTGCAAGCTTTGTTGTGTTAGTGATGCTTGTATGCTAATCCTGACATGCCTACACCTATGTGCATGTAAGTCTTGTGTAGCAAATCTAAACATGTGCCCTTTATGCAATTCGGCAAAAGACAACATGAATGAGGCTCGATTTGGCTGAGAAGTAAAGAAGAGACGACAATTTGAAATGTAGTTTATTAGATGTGACTGAGAAAGGAGGCTTGTATTTCTTATATGTGATGTAACCTTGTAGTCCAGTGATTTATATTTATTTATGTTATTTTATTTTCATACCAATGTAGTTGTTTCCGTGATCCATGATCCCAACATATTTCAATATTACCTTAATCTATATTTGAACACCATTGCATGCCTTCACTCTAGGAATGCTCATCATCGCCAGTTTGTGACCCCCCTAGATTGCCGGTTTTTGCCGTGGTTTGTGAAAGTGGACTGAGAAAACCAAGATTATCACCACTGGTTCAAAAATAGCAGTGATAAAATTAATCACCGCCGGCTCAGTGGATGATTCGGCTCACCCTGAAAACTCAAATTTTTAAAATCACTTGTACTCAAAAGTATTTTCAAAATTTGTTTCAAAACCAGACATCATTTGAGCTCTATTTGACTTCCCCTGAAGCTCATATCCATCTCAAGCTCCACCTACATGCCTATGAGTTCCACACCCAAACATGTGTGCCGCACATCGTGCCTGGTGACAACATAATGAGCCGACCTCCAGGTCTCGATCTCTTTCACTCCGCTCATCCTCACCCGATAGCATCTGTATGCCCCTCCCCGGCACGCGACACCAGCAATCGCCCTCACCCAACATCATCCGCACCCGCCATCACCGCATGCAACATCAGCTCGCATCACCCCATCAGACCCCTCCGCCGACCACAACTACTCTGACGCCATCATGATGTAAAGGCTCTACCTACCTGGCTACCTCCATTTCCCTTCTCCTTCACCATTCACGAGAAGCAACGCAACCAACATGGTACACAGCTGCAGCACGTGCAGCACACACAGAAACAACAGAAGAAACACGCGCACGGCACAGCAAACAAGCACGCACAAAGTCAGCAGCACAAGGCTGAACTTGCACCCAAGGCCGCTCTGCATTGCCAACCACCCCAGAACATCTCGCTGTCCTCTTTAGTCTGCCCGTTCCATCCCATCACGTCTTTACTCGCCAGCATGCCTCATCGTCTCCGTGCCACCGTTGTCCCGCCAAAGGGACACCAAGGCGAATAGGCGAGCCGGTGGCACAGCCCCTGCCTGGCCAGCCTCCTATAAAATGCAACGCCGAGCTATGTCCAACCAAAGATTACCTTAATGAGACTTTAGGGCTATGTCCGACAAAGTTGTGTTTCACATTCAGAGAAAAAGAGAGCAATGGATGCCGTGAGTCAAGGCAATCAAACTAGTAGGCACCAAATAAGGAAACGTCCATGTGTTGGATGGGGTGCTCATTTCAATACTAGTATGTGATGATTGATTTCAATTTCTATATGGATTCAGTAAACTCTAGCGACCACATGGAGATTCCAACACCTCATCAACTAAAGTGGGGCGAATTCAGTGATCCTATAATGTGCGAAATGGGCCTATAAAATTTGCTAACTTTATATTATTTTTATTATAATTTTCCTTTGAGCTAGGTGTCCGAACACATGCTGTGCATGCCCCCACCCGGCAGACTCGAAGTGTCTCGACGCCTCGTGGGCTTCATGGCGGATCAGAATGGATCAAGCAGACTCCACCACAGCAGGCACCGCTCCGCCACCGTCGGAGTCAGGGGGTAGGTAAATCATGGATGTGTAGTAAGACGCTTACCTCTCCAATCACTCCGCGTCCTCCTTATGTCTCCTGGGCATCCTCAATCGTAAGAACCCTAATCCTAATATGGTTCTGTCGTATTCCTTAGATCCAGTCAAGTGCAGTTAGTTTGTCATGATGTGTTAGCATCTATCGCAGTTTAATTATCCACTATCTCTCAAAAAAACAGATATAAAACAATAGGAGATATATTGTTGGTATGGTGTGTTTCTCTATATATCTAAGGGTCTGTTTGGATCCTTTAAATTGAAACCAATATTTAGAAAGTGTTTTCTATTTCATTATTAGATTATTTGTCAATTCCACTCAATTCCTAGGAACCAAATATGACCTAACATAATTTCTTTAACTCGCACTCTAAATTCTCATTTAGGAGCCATTTACAAAATCACCCTACTAATAGCTCCTCGGTCCCTAAATCGCAAGGGTGAAGATCTGTGTGTGGGCCCTCTGGCTACCGCCGCTGCTGCTAGGCCTGGTCTGTGTGGGCTGCCATGATGCTGCCACCATCGTTGGGAGCTCAAGGTTTTCCCATCCAGCAACTACGCCGCTAGGAGCTCGAGGCTGTGGTGGTGTTCACATGCTTACCCTAGAGAGGCAAGCTAAACTTTCATGCCGCGGTGACCACAATGACCACCGCTTCAACAACACTGTTGTTGTTGCCACATTGCCATGGCCAAGCCTTCTCTCGTTCATCTCAAGACCCCTCTTGCATCCGCAACTACCTCCGCGTCATGGCGCCAGCACCAACCGTTGGGTAGGAGAGACCTTGGCATCCCCTACATTTGAGCATGAGGGTGTCAATTTTGAGTAATTACATAGAAAAATTTGAGTGCCACTGATCCTGCAGTGGTGTCATGGTGTCATGAGTGCCACCTGACCACATCTTAACACAAAGGTATGTTAAGCCTCGGGATCAAAGGTTCCCAACTGAGAGACCACCCGACCGACCCTTCCAAGATTGCCCAAGGGCTTGGGGGCTACACCTCTCGGGTGCGATCACGCACAACCTCTGGCTAAGGAATTGGGCCGAGTCCGAGCACGCCCACCGCACCTGCTCAAGGCTTAGGGGCTCGCCCGAGCCTCAGGCTCGTGATCAACAGAAGCCTAGACTGGATCCTTGGCCCCCTCTCGGCCTTCGGCGCTAGCCAAGGCTTAGGATAGAGATAGATGCCCCGAGCCTCCTAGGCTCGTGTGCTCCTCTGCGCTGCCCATCAGGTGTGCCCCTGTCAACCGCTCCTTCGACATGGTCACGCACAGGACATGATGCAAGAAGACAAACTTTTCCGCTGGCTTCAAGGGCTTGGGGTCTTCTGGGCCCACACATTAGCCCCTCAAGCTGGCTGCTTTCGCCACCAAGAAGCCTCGAAAAGGTGCACTTGGTGGAGGCCGGTCCAAGCCGACATAGCTTGGCACTCAACGGGTCAGAATAGAGCCGCCGGACGACACCCAGCGCTTCTTCGGCTCCACGACAACACCAAGGTCCACACGACGCGACTACAAGACCCTCCTAGACTCTGGTGCATGTAGGCCATAGGCAAAACCTCCCAAACAGTCATGTACCCAACCTACCTTGATATATAAGGGGAGGTCGGATCCTACAGGGGGAGGACGATTCCAAAACCGAGACAGATCGTTTGAGTCCTCACGAGATAGCTCGAGCTCTACACCGAGAGCAGAACCACATCGAGAGGAGTACTGAGAGCTCCTCCCCTCTTCCACTATCTTCCTCCTCTCTGACGAGGGGGAAGATCTCACCAACGGCGAGGCTTCCTAGGATCAGAACTGAGTGACCCCCTACCAAATTTCTCTCTTACACTCTGTTGTAACCCCATAGATTTTGGGTGCTCTTAAGTATAAGCATCATCAACTGCTGGACATAGGGCCCTGATAGCCCGAACCAGGATGAACCGTTGTGTCCCCTCTATGATTCTTTGTGTTATTGAGTCCACCCGAGCCACCAAAGACACACACTCAATGACACCCGACGAACAACAATGCTTGTCGCGGTTTCGACCTTACGACACCACTGTCGGGTGATTCTATGACCCGGCAGTGTTGCTCCTCTTATCACTGGTGGGTCACCAACCTAGCAGTTATATGCCACCACTATCATTGTCGATTCACCTCTGTCGACATAGATGCTGGTAGTGATGATTGCTTCTGACCTAACAGTGATTATCAATTCTGGCGTTGTGGTAGCTAATAAGTAATGATATAATATCCACTAACTATGTGTAGAATGTGGATCAGTAATGACTAATGAGTGCAAGAAATGTACTAGCAACCTGATAGTATTTTAAGAAACTTGTTTTCTTAGCTTTATGAACAAAGCATCCTATGTATTTATTGTCTCTTATCTGAATCTATAGAATGGTGGAAGACTGAATCCTTCGATCTGCCTTTCAGGGCTACTACACAATCCTACACATTAATCACTACAACATAAACCTTTTGTAGGGGTGGCTCCAGGTGATTTGTAGAGGCGGTTTGGTCAGCCGCCCCTACCATACCGTCTCTACAAATCATGTATTTGTAGGGGCGGTTCATGGACCGCCCTTACAAATCGATTTGTAGAGGCGGCTTTTGTTATCAGCTGCCCCTACAAATCAATTTGTAGGGGCGGCTGCAGTACTAGCCGCCCCTATAATACTTGTTTGTAGGGGCCCTACGGTACATTTTTCTGTCAAAATAATCAAATTTACAATTCAAATTCGACCAAAACATATATATAATTCAAATCTGACCAGAACATATATAATTCAAATCTGACCACAAGCACAAGAGCACAAGGTGTTGGTACTGAGGATTTCTACCTAAGTAAATGTTACAAGTATGTATACAAACATATAAGCTAATGAGGATTGTCGATATGTATACGTCTTGAGAATCGATATGAAATAACTGGGCTCATGCACACTAGACAGCTCATGCACACCTACCAAAATATAACTACTGCTATCACACATATATACTTTAATAGTAGTGAAATGAACAATATGCACAATATATATTTCACAGTCGAACTACGGTATTCCTTATGCAAAACTTATTCAAAGATGCAAAACATTATGAGCTACAAAAAGTTGTTCACAGATATATTAAGACAAACACCATGTATAAGTACTATAAAGTGAAAGCTGGTTCAGCAACAAGCATTATTGCGTATTTGTGCTCATGGAAACTCAATTTAACGTGTCGACTACACATGTATTTGCAAGCATATACATACACAGACTATGGTGCTAAAAAATTAAACAGATGCTTCCCCGAGTATCTAAACAAGACCAGGTAAATTATGTTTGCAGCATTTAAGGGACATGGTAAGGCGCATGCATACCTTTCTTCTAAGGCACTTATTTGCTTCACACAGCATTTGCTCCTGGGCATGGTTTAGCGATATCATTAAGTAGTTCAAACAGTACCTATATCTAAGCAGAAATTATCCAAAATATATATCTATAGATATAAATCTTCATGAATTTTATCATGTTAAGAGCATACTCTCCTCTGAAGATCAGTGAGTTGATCAAGCATATGTTGTGTCTGCAATAAGTACTATGTTATATTAGTCACAGAAAATATAGGAGATTAATGGGAATATTGTGAAATAAAAGTACTATGTTATATTTAGCTGGGTCTTCTTGGCAGATGATGATCGCAATTGTATATAGAGCACTCTATATTCAAAGTGGTCCATTAATTTAGAAATATGAAGGACTGTGCTATCAATACTAGCTTCATCCAAAAATTATTTTAACGCATTAGGAAATGGTTTGTTCAATGGATTACCCTTGTGGATCTTATGTGCCTTAAGGATGAATCAAGTTGCTTCTCAAGTAGCTCAAGCTCTTTGAGACCAAGTGACCCCAGATCTTCACCAAGCAAATTCCTGTAATTGCCAATAAAGCCAAAATCAATTGTCTGCATCTTATTTTTTGATCTGCAAACTCATTTTTTGATGAAATTGTCCAAACATGCATAGCAATTTTATCTAGTGGTTAATTAATGTAAATTGGGTAAGAGAAGGAAATTCCTGTTGTCATGAAGATAGAATTCAAGAGTAGACTCAACTTGCCTCTGAATCCTCTGTAAATTATCCACCCTTGTTTTTAGTTTAAGGTACTCATTGCGACTGCTCTAGACTAACTGCAAAATAAGAGGTACTTTAGTACAAAAGGTATCGAAAAAAACAAGTAAGCATTAAGTGCTTTTGGAATTGCTAGCGCTACGCAGTATGATGTTCACTTGAACAAAACAAATATGTACTGTAGTAACTGTATGTTTCAAATGAGAACAAAGCCACTCTCTTTTAATTTTCGCAGTGAGATGTCCACTCAAGAAGCTAATTTGATAAATATCAATATATCAATCTAAAATTGCTTTGAACCAAAGAGTACTAGGGGCGTGCTTGGTTCTCCGCCACACCACGCCACAACAAAGTTGAGGCTGCCACGCCTGCTGACATAAAACACCATATGACTGAATTTGATAAATTATTTTTACCTGCTTTAATGGGACATAGTTGATTTCATGTGGTGGTAGAGCCTGGGGACAAAAAGACCAATTAAATGACAATATGGAGTGAAATCAACAGTCAATGACAGAAACAATTCCTCACTAACGAGCAATGCAAACAAACAATCAGTATAAATTAGAATTTATTTATTGCAAGGTACCCGGCAGCTACCAATTTGCTTCCCAAACATAAATGAAATATTTTTAACAAATAGTTCACTGCAGAACAAAACAGAGACCAAAGAGGATACAAGCTACTAAGTAAGAATAGAAAAAGAGAACGGCAAGCTGTAGTCAACATAGGAAATTGATGGACTCTTTGAGTAGCATGCCTGATGAGAAGTTATGTCCTACACAGTAGCATTCAAATTGACATTCAGAAATGAACAGATGCGAAAACAATGTGTACATAGGCCTATCTCAGACTCTCACTTAAAACAAAGAGCACATGTATTGCATAATTACTTTTGCAATGACCTCATGCTTAGTGCAATACCTTAATGTCTCATATACACCAAGGTACCAAGTCACTGCACAGTGTAAGAAACTATAGCAACAAAAGGAAAGTTCTCCTGTCTTTAGGGATCAAACATACTAATAATCACAGCTACACTAGAGGGGCATTTGGCATTTTCAAGGAGAGCCGTTAGATAAAAAACCGACACGGACCAGTGAAGAACATAACATGACCACTGATGATCCTTTGCTATTATTTTTACTACTATCTCACAGGCAAATTTCAGATACAGAAAACCAATCCAGTTGCATTTACCTAACCGTGAAACTATTTTCTGGAAATAGTACTGAAACACACAATGCTTGACTGTAAAACAATGCTAGATTGTAAGACCTCAACAAGTCTAAGCGTATCAAAATCAGAGTATCAAAGAATCAGCAATAATCTATCAACCCTACAGATTCGTACAATAATCTTGCTCAGACATCTAAGTGGATTGCTAGGCCAGGAATGGTAAAATGGTCATGTTTCCGATGGGATTGGAGGACTTCTCTTCGTCGAGGTGGCGGGCGACGATGTTGAGGCATGGAGTTGGTGCCGGCTCGAGTGGAGGCGGCGAGCGGCGGCGCAGAAGGGGCCATCGGGTGTCAGCCACCGCCGCGCCGTGAGCCAGAACCCTAGCTCCAGCCCCGTCCGCCGCCTTGGGCGCCGCCTCGGCCTCCACCTCCTCCATGGCGTCCTCCGGCCTCGGCTGCATCCCGTCACTCCGAGCGGGCCCATCTCCGAGCCTCCGCTCATCGTGTGGGGGTGGGGACCGGATCTAGGCCCGCCGTGGCCGGATCTGCCGTCGGCCACCAGCCAGCACCCATGCGCTGCCTCGGCCGGGGCTCCGCGCCGCCACAGTGGAGGCAAGGAGGAGGGCGGGGGAGGTGAGGATGAGGCCGGATCTGCGCGGGGAAGGCGAGGAGGAGGGCGGCGGAGGTGAGGAGGGCGTCAGCGGTGTGGGAGGGAGGGAGGGAGCGAGCAGGTGGAGGCGGGGTGCGAGTGAGCGACCCGAGGAGTAGGATTTGTACGTGCAACATTTGTAGGGGTGGCTGGTGATTGAGCCGCCTCTACAAATCGCAACACCGGAGGCGTCTGGTGAGTGAACCACCCCTACAAATCGACCCATTTGTAGGGGTGGCTCGTATCACCAGCCGCCTCTACTGTGCTATTTGTAGGGGCGGCTGGTCTCGTGGGTCCCGAGCACGCCCACTGTAGGGGCGCCTCCATCCCTAGCCGCTCCCTACAATAAAATTGAGCCGTTGCTACAAATCTTTTCTGTAGTAGTGAATATATGTCGAAATTTATTATACAGGATACAGATACACGCACATTTATGACAAAAGACATTATGTGCTTATCAACTACTGGTTTGACCAGCCTTTGAATTAGGTGCAGCCCACGCTATGTATTTTTAGCAATGAATTATGTTAGGTAAGAAGCAGAGTACCTCGATTTGTGTGCAGATGTGTTATTCATGAACATGAGTCATAAAAATAAATGTGCTGAGTTATTGTATCTTGCCAAAGATATCATTCAGTAGATTGTCCACCCTTGGTCCTTCGCTATAAAAGGCATCCATCTGTTCAGGAACCTGCTGTGGACTGCCATAACTCTTATCTAAGGCAAGACAATCAATCTATGGAACAACAAGGTTTAGGTATAGCCATATGGACAGTGATAAACAAATAGCCCGGTTACCATTCTTGAGTGCTCTTGATCATCACAAGCAACAAGTAGACCGAATTCTTCAAGCACATGTAGGTTTTCACTTTTGCTATTTGTTCTGAAGTTTTTGGTGACATTTTCTAACTCTTGTCCATTTCATCTCATTTCTATAACAGAATGAACAGTACGAGTAGAACTGCATCAACAGATATCTTCACAAAATGAAACTCTATTAAACTTTGCTGAATCAATGGCAAGCGATGTGTTGGTGCGAAAGAATGAAGAAATTTCCCATTTACGCATGGAACTGCACAACACTCAAGAGTTTGTCCAAACTGTATTACAGGAAAGGGATGAATTGCAGTACTTTGCTACAGGGTTTTATGAAATGAATAAGTCGCTTATTTCCCAGCTGCCTCCTATGCAAGCAACAAATGTCCATGCACATGGTTTATCCACTGAATTAGAGTCTACTGGCTCTTGTAGTTAAGCACCGAACATGGAGGGACCTTCTATAGGGAGGACACATACCAGTCTTCTCTGTAAGATTTATTGTGCCCGTGATGCTTGTATGCTAATCCTGCCATGCCAACACCTCTGCGCATGCAAGTCATGTAGAATCAATCTTATAGTATGCCCTGTCTGCTATTCTGCAAAGGATAGCATGATTGAGGCTCGATTTGGCTGATAAGGAAAGAGGCAGTGCAACAGTCGGGCCTGCAATGTGTCTAGTAATAAAAGTAGATGAGTGTTTGTTTTCATTGGGTATGTTGTACTTGTGTGTCTTGTGTCTAATAGAAGAAATCATGTTTTCTTCTTCATAGGGTGATGTAACCTTGTATGAGTTTCTGTTGTTTGTGTTTATCTTACTCTCTTCAAATTGGTGCCACCGTTTTCATGCTCCGAACTCATTTAATATTACCTGGTAATATATCTATACTAGGATACCATCAAAAATAGGTAGGCCCGGGCTAGTGACTCCTAACTTGTTACCTGCACCATATGTCTCGTTCCTAAAAGGTCGAAAGCAGCACCTTTATCCTTCAAATTGTTCTTCCAACTGCCCTAAGAGGGTGCAATGCAACAAGCAACTGCTTGGCAGAATTGTTGTCCCGCTAGCTGTACATCGCCAATTGATGAAAATAAATGGCTACTCTGGCAATTGATGAATGGTTGATACTCAATTAAGACCATGGAAGCCGTTACTTATATATAGCTGGCAGTGCTAGCTTCATCCTGGATATGATCTCTCACCAAGCAAGGTTGTTTTTGTTGGAAATATATTCGAATTAGGCATTTGCACCAATTAGGCATTTGCAGGATTATATTCGAATATATATAAATCATGATGGAGGTAATATATGCACGATTCCATTACTAATTTATTAGAGCATGTTATTTCCATAAATTAGCATACACGCAAACTTCTAGTACTAAAAGAAAAAAAAATAAACATAATAGAATGTTTAGGAAATTATAGCCTTGCGTTGATCTGGTGCCCCTGGCACGAGCAGCACTATTATTGGGTATAACCGAGCCACATTGCTATAGTCGAACTGTAACAACCCTTGTCCAAAACCTGCTTGTATCGCCTAGAACGTCTCTTACACTTTCATCCTCACTTCTTGTGGAAAGGTTAACCCAAAGGTGCTATGTTTGGAGCAACAAGGATTATAAGGTCGCACTCACCCACTTAAACTTCCAAAGTGGTATTAAACGCATCAACTACAACTCCACATGCCACATGGGCCAACAACACAATTACTACAAGCTCCTAATGCGTTGGGGTGTTACATTCACCCCTTTAGGGTTGACACCCTTAGCAACTCACCACATATGCAGCAGATGCACAAAACCATCCCTTGGTACAGCCCTCCATGGGCACATGCCGCAAGGGTTGATGCTCTGAGTACCATCGATCTAAGGATAGAAAGCATTGTGTTTGTAACAAGCTAGTTGGTTGTAATGTCTTTTCTATGTTTTAATAAACATATGTGGTTTGTTGGTTGTTTTTGAAGATGTCGTTTCTTATGTCATCGTAGAAGACTTAATTTAATGTTCAATCTAGATTATCGTTGATGTTTCCATGTTCTTTGATGATGTGTTCTTGTTATAGTGATAGTGTGGTAAAATACTCCAGAAGGTTGTTGTTGTTGTTTTCTTCTAGGGTGTTACACAAACTCCACTAACGCGATGTAGTAACATGACATAGCAACAATATGTATATTGATGACCGATCTTGCTTCTTGGTTGCTTAGAAGAGCTCTTTCTGCCAAGCTATTACCTCTTGGGTAGACTCTTTGTCTATTTTTGTCCAATTTGCCAAGATGGAGTGGCGCAATTGGTGGCTTATTGGTATTTATGGCCCCCATGAGGATGATGAGAAGTTGAATTTTCTGCAAGAGCTACATGATTTGAGGGCCCTCTGTAATGGACCATTTCTCATTGTCAAGGACTTTAACTTGATTTATCAAGCAATGAACAAAAAGAATGCAAATCTAAATACGGCATTGATGGGGCATTTTGGCCATTTCCAAGATGATGTTGAGGTAAAGGAAATCCCTTTGCTAGGTAGAAAATATACTTGATTTAGTGAGTGATATTCACCTACTCTGCTAAGGCTTGATCTGGCTTTCTATGGTTCGGATTGGGAAGAAATTTTGCCTGATTCGCTATTGCAAAGTGTTTCATCTGGAGTTTCTGATCATTGTCCACTCAAATTGGAGTGCAGATGTTGCAACCACCTATTCAGTTGAGCGGGTCTTTATCAAGCTGTAGTGGCTTAGCAAAGGCTTGCCAGCAAAGAATCAGCAACACCAAGTTGCAACTAGAGATGGTTAAGGAACTTCTTCATAGGCTTGAAATTGCTAGAGACCATAGATGAAGATTGGCTTCATCGAAAACTCAAACTACATTGCCTTGAGATGGCATCTCTCGAGCGCATGGTGGCACAACTATGCTCTTGGATCCTCATTCTCCAAAAGTGGGATGCCAAAACATCCTTTTTTCATCAATAGTCCAGATATCACAAGAAAAACTTTATAGCCAAGTTTCAAGTGCAAAATCATATTGTCACCTCACATGAAGAGAAGCTTCAAGCGGCCTTGGAATTCTATACCGAGCTTCTAGGAAGAGCCATAGATATGAATTTTACCCTTGATCTTGAAGAGCTTGGACTTCTGCAGCATGATCTATCATCTTTGGAGGAGCCTTTCAGTGAAGAGGAAGTATGGTCAACAATTTGTGATTTTCCACCTAATAATGCACCTGGACTAGATGGTTTAATAGGTCGCTTCAATCGTGCTAGCTGGGGAAACATTAAGGAAGGCATGTCATTGGCCCTTGATGCAGTATATCATAGTCAGGTCTTTAAGTTTAAACATCTAAATACAACTATCATCTTGCTCCTGCTAAAGAAAGTGGATGCCTTGCAGGTGAAGGACTATCAGCCCATTAGTCTAATTCACAGTTTTGCCAAACTAGTATAAAAAATCATGTCCAACCGACTCTCCCCCTTTTCTGAAGCAATTGGTCTCAATAGATCACAGTGTGTTTTGTGCAAGGAAGGTGCATCCAAGATAATTTTTTATATTGTACAGAAGATGGCCAAGTGCCTCCACAAGAAAAAGATGCCACACTTTCTCTTAAAACTTGATATCTCAAAAGCTTTTGATTAAGTCTCATGTGCTAGTCAAAAACTTGCTTTGGGTCAGAAATGGTGCAATCTAATTTGCTTGTTGTTGTCCATTTCATCCACTAGGGTCCTAGTCAATGGGGGTCAGGAGTGAGTTTGCTACATCAACATGGTATTCGTCAAGGAGACCCTTTTCCCCTATGCTATTTATTCTAGTGATGGAAGGCTTGAACCCTTTAATTGGCTATGCAACTCGCAAAAGCTCCTTGTTCAGTCCATTGATCTACAACAAGTTAAGCATAGGCACTCTTTCTATGCCAATGATGTGGCAATATCTCTAAAACCAGAAAGATCTAACCTAGAAATTATTATTCCCAACCTAGAGTTATTTGGCCATGCCTCAGGACTCAGAACTAATATGAGCACAAGTTCAGTATTGCACATACAGTGTGGAGATCTTGAGCTTAGAACAATTTAAAAAACACTCCCATGAGAGCTAAAGACTTTCCATGTACTTACCTCTTCTTACCTTTGGCTCTCCGCAAACCCACCAAGTCTAACCTCTTACTTCTTTTTTTTGAAAGGTACAGCAGGGGAGTCCCCTACCTATTTTTTTTATTTTCATTAATAAGAGAAAGTACAAAAGAGCCACAAATACAAGAAGAGAAAGGAGGGGGAGGGAGGCAGCAACTACAATTACTGCTACTGTTAGAACTACTGTTAGAGCTAAGGCTACAAATACAAGGCAACCAGGCCCAAAAGAAAAAGAATAAGAAGTACAACATCAAGAGTAGTTGTCTCTCCAAAGGGATAGTGGACCCTTCGTTGCTGCCTTGGCCTTGATACACCAAGCCAAGCTCTTCCTTGAAAAGCCTTTTCCAAGTCGACAAATTGCAGTCTCCATTGTCAAAGATGATATTGTTTCTTGTTTTCCAAATGATCCAACAAGTTGTTATCATGAGTTCCCTGAAGATAGAGTGACCAAAGACTGTCCTTGCTTCAATGACCATGTCCAGCCGTTCTAAGTTTATGTTACAATAAATATGTAAGGTATCCCAACAATCTTGGCTGAAAGGGCAAGAAAAGAAAAGATGTTCTAGAGTTTCTTCGCTACCACTGTTGCAAAGCACACAACTATAATCTTCAAGAATACGATTTTTCCTTCTTTAAATATTCCTTGTATTGAGTCGATCTCTCAGTAGCAGCCAGAAGAAAAATTTGTGTTTGCCTAGATTACTAGAAGACCAGAGCCAGTTGAACAAAGGAGAGGCTTCCAGGGTTCCTCTCAAAGATTTGTAGGCTTTACTAGAACTGAAATGAGCTCCCCAGGTATATGACCATGAATCAAAAACATCAGGGTTCAGGTTCAAGCTACTGACAATTTCTTGTACTGCAGTGAGTTGGACAGCAGCTTGACTTGATAGGGGTAGGCTAAAGACTCTTTCCAACTCAGTATTGATCATGTAGCATAAAGAGGATTTTGGTTTTTTGCAAAATGAAAAAAGGTGTGGAAACCTGAGTTTCAGTGAGTTGCCATTCCAAGATTCTAACCAAAACACCACAATGTTTCCTTTATTAGGAATGCAGACAGAGATGGATTTAAACTTTTCAAAGAGTTTCAAAATATCTTTCCACCAAAAGGAGCCACAAGGGCTTCTTACCTGTGGTGGAGTCTGCTGATTACTATAAAGCTTAATCCCACGTCAGGTGCACCCAAGGCAGATCAGCATGATTGTAGAATTTGTCCATATATTTCAAGAGAAGAGCAGTGTTCTGGGTTTTGAGATCAATAATACCAAGCCCCCCTTCTTTCTTTGATCTGCAAGCTGCTTCCCAAGCTGCTAGGCAGCTCCCTTTTTCTGTGTATTTCACCACCACTCCAAAGGCATTTTTTCTGTAACTATCTATTTGCTTACTAATCTGAGGAGGAAGTTGTAGGGTGCACATATAAAAAGTTGGCAGGGCTATCATCACTGAATTAACCAAAATAAGCCTTCCATGATATGAGAAGGAATTTACTGACAATAGATAGCCTATTCTCAATTCTTGTCATCATAGGGAAGAAATCTTGCAAAGTAGACTTTGTTGTTCCCAGGGGGAGGCCAAGATATGTAAATGGCATAGTTCCAATAGCACATCCAAAGGTTCTAGCAAGATGTGAGGTTCTAGACTGGGAAACATTGATTGGCACCAGGAATGACTTCTGAAAATTAACATTTAGACCTGTTGAGTCTGAAAAAGATCTGAGTAGGCATTTCAGATTGAAAAGGATCCTTCCATCTGTTGGTAAGATGAGTAGTGTATCGTCTGCATAATGCACTATAGGATAATCTGCTCCAGGCATTGTTGATTATGGACTGTAGCAAATCTGCAGTTAAAACAAAGAGAAGAGGGGAGAGTGGGTCTCCCTTGTCTCACACCCCTCTTACAAAGAAAAGGTTTACCTGGTATGCCATTTAGGAGAACAGATGATTCACCAGAGTTCAGCAAGTTGTGCATCTAGCCCACCCATTTGTCAGAGAATCCCTTGTGCTTAAGAATTTGGATGATAGCCTCATGTTCCACCTTATCAAAAGCCTTCTCCAACTTGAGAATTTTCTTTCTTGGAGTGGTGATACATGTGAAGAAATTGGAAGGCTCAGGCCAGGCAGTCTTGAATGGTCCTTCCTTTAATAAAACCATACTGATTAGCATGTACTAATTGGAGGATGACTTACTGAAGCCTTGTGGAGAGAATCTTGGTGATACACTTGAGGGAATAGTTGAGTAAGGAAATGGGTTTGTAATCATCCACAGATTCAGGGTTGGATTTCTTGGGGATCAAGGCAATGTGAGAGGAATTGATGCTTCTTAGGTTAAGTGAAGAGCTGTAAAAATCTCTGAAGAGTCTGAAGAAGTCATCCTTGATTGTATCCCAGCAGGTTTTGATGAACAATCCATTGAATCTATCAGGGCCAGGAGCATGACTATTAGGTAAACCCTTAATAGTAGCTGTTATTTCCTCCTAACTAAAGTCACTATCCAAATCCAAGTGATACATTGGAAGAGCATTGATCAAGGAAGAGAGGTCATATGAAATCCCTTTGAAGTCACTGATGCCCATTCTCCCTTTAAAACTGTCCCACAGAATTTGAGCTTTTTGATCATGATAAAAAAAGAATGTACCACCACAAGAGAGACAGGTTATAAAGTTCTTCTTGTGGGAGATGGTAGCAATGTTGTGGAAAAAAGAAGTGTTTTCATCACCTAGATGGACCCATCTGATAGTATTTCTTTGTTTCCAGAAAATTCTCCTGGACTCCATGAGGGATAATAAATGAGCTTTGACAAGGCTTCTGAAGTTTGATTCCAATATGGATAGAGCTCTTTGGTCTTCCAGCCCATCAAGAAGGAGTAGGACCTAGTTACAATTGTGAATAAGCTTAGTAAGATTGGACAAGCTTTTGCTCCAAGATTTGAGTCTAGCCCTTATTTGTTTGAATTTTGCACAAATATTCCTTGCTGCATTACAAAAGACAGGAAAATTTTTCCAATGCAGTTCAACAGTCTCTTTGAAACCAGGATGCTGAATCTAGAAGTTTTCAAACCTGAAAAAATTAGCTTTTGGAATGCAGCTGTCAATATGAATCACAAAGGGGATGTGATCTGAAATAGGCTTAACTAAGGTCTGAACCACAGTTCCAGGGTAAGACAGGTTCCATGAAACTGATGAGAAAACCCAATCAAGTTTGACTAGTAAAGGTTCACTTCTGCATATTACTCCAAGTAAAGTTTCTACCATTGAAAGGTATTTCCACAAGATCCAGGCCCAAAATACAGTCATTGAACAATTGCATTTCACCTAAATCCCCTCCTGGTTTATTTCTATTTTCAGAAGATCGAATTAAATTGAAATCACTAGCCAGGATCCAGTCATCGAAATTACTGATATCCAGGTTGATCAACCATGTAACAAAAGCCATCTTTTCAGCAGAAGGCCCATAAATATTAGTCAAGTGGAAATCCTTGTTATCCAATCTATTGTGGAATTTTACAGTTATAGCATAAGCATTAGATTGGATAGTAGTGCCATCTAGGATAGAGTTGTTCCATATGGTTATAACACCTCCAGAAGCCCCAACTGAAGGGGAGAAGCTGAAATTGTCTAGGTACCTAGGGCAAAACTTTTTCAGAAAAAGGGGTCAAAATTCTCACGCTTGGTTTCCTACAAGCACACAGTCTGACATGCACTCTCTTCAATTTTACTACGCAAAGCATCCCATTTTGCTTGAGAGTTAATGCCTCTTATATTCCAAACCAGAATTTTTGTTTTGTTGTGATTCATGATCAGAAAACAAAACGATTTTGATGGGCTTTAGCATGCACCTACCAAAACCAAGAGTGGAACACTGATTGAAGTCAGAGCAAATGACAGACATAAGAGCAACAAACAGGAAGGAACACGCTAGAAATTGACAGTATCCAAAGGGTAGGCTCAACAGGATAAATATGATAAAGCTTAAACTGGTTTGGATTAAACCTAAAGCTCTCGAGAGGAGCAACACATGTCTGCTCAAACTTTACATTATTTTTTCCTCGGCACGCAGGCCGGCAACGAGAGCTAGGTAAGTTTTCTGACAAAAGAAGCACCACCAACGCAGTGACAGGTGCTGGAGCAAACACATTATATGTTCTTGTCATCGTTCATATCCTGGTCCAGCAAAGCAGCAGATACCACAGTAGGGTGGATCTGGAGAAAGCCTTCTGCTATCCCATGGACGACTGCCTTGGTCAGATGAGGTGCTGGGGTAGAGCCTGGAGCTGGGATGATGGCCAAGGGAATTGGTTCGGCAGCAGCAGCGTCAGCTTCCTGGGCACTCTTGGCACCTTGAAACCTGCAGTCTTCCTAGAGAGCCTTTTGCTGCGTCTGAGGAAGCTGTCCTCTAATTGGTCCTTCACCTTGACATGCCTCCTCTTCCTTGGGGTGAAGTTGGCAGCTGAGATTTCCACCAAGTCATCATCTTCCTCTAAAACTTGCTTCAAAACCTCCCGGTCCATTGGAGGATCATCATTCTGTGGAGGCAGAAGGCAAGCAAGATGAGCCAAGAGAGACAAGTCATTGAAATAAGATGGGATAATAGTATCAGGATCAATATCTAACAAGGATAGATATGATAACATGGAAGCAGGCAAAGATCTGTTAATAAAAGATAATACCTTGAACAATTCACGGGGAGCATAGGAGTCTTGGACCCAGAAGCAGGAATAGGGGACATGGGTTCAGTGATCAGGACAGGGCCTCCCACAATGACTGACTTGACAGTTGGGCGAGCTACAGTGGGGATCAGATTACCAGCATTTTCAACCACTGCTTACCAACAAACTCATTACTTGCCACCACATTCTGCAAGTCTGCCTCCACATTCTGCATATCCATGTCAACTACTTCAACAGAGATACCAGCATTTGGAACTGTGGGTTCCTAATCCACAGCCATGTTCTCACCGGGAGCTGCATTGGGAGCGTGTCCAGGATCTGCTGTTGATCCTACCGGTGTGGCCACAGAAGCAGCTGGGGGAGTGGGTCCATTCGAGCGTAGAGGATGCACCGGCATGGGATGAAAGGGCCCCTCAGTGACATATGCTTCTTCTTCTAGAACTTCAGAGATACCTTTTGTCTTCAACACAAAAACAGGTAAGGTCCATGAACGACCTTTTTGTGGCAGGCCAGCATTCACTTTAACAGAATCTGGAATCTATTAGCTTCATTGTTCAGATAGACTTCAGCAACCACCCTAGCTAGATTATCTATTTCATGCCAGTCAACTAGGATACCAAAACCAGAGACCGCTTTAGCCACATCAACAGTATTCTTCAAATCTTCAGAAAAACTAATTAACATGATCCAAGCCTCTCTATCCAAGTCAAAAGATCTAGCATTTTCGACCTCATCATGTTTAAGACTCTAAGCACAGTCACAGCATATGATCCGAAGGTAAAAAACGGACCTAAAAATCTCTCTTTCAAGGGGGCTGCCAAACCTGACAAATGCATCTCCGAGCGGGCATGGCTAGATTTCAGCGACATAGGCACGGTGTACCTCCATGAAGAAATGACCGGCTGTGGCGAGGGGGCCGAAGTCGTCCTTGTTGACCGGAGGCTCCAACTTGATGATCGCCAAATCTTCATCGGCGCGAGTGTAGCAGCTAGTGAGGAACACCTCCTGGCAAAGCGGAGGACGGAGTGGCTACTCCACCAGAGAGAAGCCCTTGGGGACGTGAGGGCGTGGGTCGACTGCGAAGTTCGCCATGGATGGCGACGAACTCGAAGAAACTGGGGTTTTCTCTTTGGTGGAGATGGCTGTGGAGGGAGGTGAAATGTGAATGTTTGCAGTGGGGGTGGTTGAATCCAATTTATTTCCTTCCCCCGACCCTTCGCCTCCCACAGCTTTGACAGTCCAAGTGAGCCGAGATTGACAGGCCTTTCTAAGGCAAGTGACGGATTTGAGACCGTAAAAGTAGCAAAAGTTGCACCTAATTGGACTGACACAAGCCTTCCAAGAGTGCCCAGGAGTCAGACAACGTGAGCAAGAAGGCCCAGTGGGCTGTGCCAAAGAACTGGCCGGACTGCCGGAGGAGGGCCCTCCGAGGATTTCGCCTTGTTCTGCTCTTTCCCACTCGATAATATTTGTGCTAACGCCACGGCTTTATTTTGAGAATATATATGAAACAACCAATAATAATGATTTTTTTTCATAGTTCAACTTTTACACAATTATATTTGAGCATGTATACGATCCGGGAACACTTTTCATAAGGCATAATAAAGTTATTTGTCGCATTAACCATCTAAGTTACATTCTTTCCAAGTCCTTAAACATGACATAGAAATTGAAGTCTGCTCGCTCAACTTTGGCATTTCAGGCATCAAGTTAATGGCAAAGTCAGTGTTGTACTCTGAGGAAATTGAAGTGTGCCCGACAAACTTGAGTGGCTTCCTCCATTGCGCCTGAAAATAATAAATTTTAGGTGAATATGCACAGTGAGTAAAATGGATTACCAACATGCCCAAAAATATATAAAAAAATCAAGCACCTGCCCAGCAATATATATTTATATGAGGGACTGATAAAATGGTTTGAGTATACCCACCATTAATCACTAGTTTAGGATGTCTTTATAAACAATATTCTTGGTGCTCTTCAATGTAGGATCCAATTCCTCTTTTGGTTTAGCCAAAATTCTTGTTGTTGATCTTGACACTCCCCTTGATAAACCAACATAGAGCTGTCCATGCGAGAACACGGGTTCTGAAAGGTAGATCCCAACATTAGGGATAGTTTGTCGCTGTGATTTATTTATCGTCATGGAAAAACTTAACCGTACTGGAAATTGTTTTCTCTTGAATTTGATAGGAAGAGAAATATCATCTGAGAGAGACAATGGGAGCCTTGGTATGAAAACCCTTTTCTGCGCATGCTGTCCACCAACAATCTCGGCATCAATTGTATTGTCTTGCAATGCTCTGACCATAAGCCTTGTTCCATTGCACAATCCGTTGTTAGGATCTAGGTTGTGGAGAAGAATCACCGGATAATTGATTTTTAGCTTCAGCTCATGCGGAGGATGCCATTTGGAGTTATTGAGTTCAAAAAATCAATAGGGAAGTGATTCTGAGGATCGTCAACAATAGTGTCGAAGCTGTGGTAAACCTTTTCCTCACCTAGAAACCTCTCAATCATCATTGCGTTCAGTCTATCAACATGTTCATTTTTGGTCGATAGAATGGCGCGGGAGCTCATATAGGCGGTTGATGTTGTATGTTCTACAAGTGACGGGAAAACATGTTGAATGAGTTTGTTGATAGCCACCTCCGTGTTAGTAAAACCAATCGCAAAGTCATCAGGGAGTCGAATATAATCATCTCCAATCGTTTCCTCAGTTCTATTTCCAATTCGTAGCAGGTAATTTGAAAACCAAGGGTCAGACTACGCCCTCATGCTACGTGTCAATCTTATCTTCCTTATTTTCTCCCACAAATAGGATCTTTGCAATGTTGCCTCAGTTACCTGTGCTCTTATCCCACGTGTGACCACAGGAAGGACCTTTATGAAGTCTCCACCAAATACCATGACCTTTCCTCCAAATGGCAATAGTATTCTTCAAATCTTCAGAAAAACCAATTAACATGACCCAAGCCTCTCTATCCAAGTCAAAAGATCTAGCATTTTCGGCCTCATCATGTTTAAGCACAGTCACAGCATATGATCCAAAAGTAAAAAACAGACCTAAAAATCTTTCCCTTTCAAGGGGGCTGCCAAAACCTGACAAATGCATCTCCGAGCGGGCATGGCTAGATTTCAGCGACATAGGCATGGTGTACCTCCATGAAGAAATGACACAGCTCGGTGGCAAGGGGGCCAAAGTCATCCTTGTTGACCGGAGGCTTCAACTTTATGATCGCCAAATCTTCATTGGCGCGAGTGTAGCGGCTAGTGAGGAACACCTCCTGGCAAAGCGGAGGACGGAGTGGCTACTCCACCAGAGAGAAGCCCTTGGGGACGTGAGGGCGTGGGTCGACTGCGAAGTTCGCCATGGATGGCGATGAACTCGAAGAAACTGGGGTTTTCTCTTTGGTGGATATGGCTGTGGAGGGAGGTGAAATGTGAATGTTTGCAGTGGGGGTGGTTGAATCCAATTTATTTCCTTCCCCCGACCCTTCGCCTCCCACAGCTTTGACAGTCCAAGTGAGCCGAGATTGACATGCCTTTCTAAGGCAAGTGACGGATTTTTGACCGTAAAAGTAGCAAAAGTTGCACCTAATTGGATTGACGCAAGCCTTACAAGAGTGCCCTGGAGTCAGACAACGTGAGCAAGAAGGCCTAGTGGGATGTGCCAAAGAACTGGCTGGAGGAGGGCCCTCTGAGGATTTCGCCTTGTTCTACTCTTTCCCATTAATGATTTTGTTCAAATGGTAGGAGGTGGGCTGGGCTAAGACCGGATCCTTCTCAGGGGGATTTGAATTCAAAAAAGACCAAGAATCTGGAGTAACGCTCTTTTACCACCTTGGATTTCTCCGTGTCTTTAATGGACCAACGAGGAACACGGCCATCAGAGCGAAGAACACGGTTAGAAGAACGATCAAGTTTCCTAGGAAAACGACCAGGGAAACCATAGTTCAAATGATAATTGCTACAATAATTGAGGCATAAGAAAACTGATTGGGGCTTTTGCAAGGGAGGGGAGCGGACAACATCAGCATAGGATTTTTTGGTTCCAACGGTTGTCCACTCGGCCTATTGCTCTTGATTCCAAAGATCAAGCTCTCTTTTCCAATTAGGGCGACCATTGCCCCAAAGAAAGAAGAACACAGCAAAATTCTTACAAATAAAGCTCTTGAATTTATATATGAGGAAACCAACTTCCTTGTGGGAGATAGAGAAACGATACATCCATCTAGAAAGATGCATAACTTGAAAATCTTTAGCAACACCACCAATACAAGATTGGAGAATGAGACCGACTGAATCCACATTGAGAGGGACAGCAGTATGGCCAAAATTGGCAACCAAGAGGAAACCATTTAAACCATGGGATGGTCACTCTGTATCCAATGGTTGTGGGCACCAAAGACAGATGACGAAGAGCGTCTTTGCTAAGGTTTGGTTGTGCAAGTTCCACCTAATGCTCAAGTGTTCTTTGACATTGCCATCTAGACTATAGATGGTAATGGAACTTCAACTAAGTTCTTGCTAGACTGCTAGCTTCATGGTAAAACAATTCTAGAGCATGCCGCCAACCTGATTCAAGACATTCCTAAGAGATCCTTGAAACAATGTATGGTGGCACACTACGTCAGAATACCCCATCACTGTCAGATTTTGAACCGGCACAACCATACCGGCAGTGATGAGGGTAAGCTATCACTGTCGGTTCCTACAAACCGGCAGTGTTCTTCAACTTCACTGCCGGTTCTTTACACAACCGGTAGTGTTTATTTCCACCAACACTGCCGGTTCATAAGACCACCCAGTAGAGCTCAGTTCCAACAACACTGTCGGTTTGTGTTTCAATCGACAGTGTTGTAGTAAGAATCACTACTGGTTTGTGACAAGAACCGACAGTGATGGCTAAGCCAACGCTGTCGGTTTGTGGCTTGAGTCGGCAGTGCCATCACTGCTGGTTTTGTTGCTAACCGACAGTGATGTTTACGACAACACTGCCGGTTTTCTGATAACCGACAGTGATGTCACGTTCGTAATTTATTGTTTTATAATTGATTTTAATTTATATTTTTTCGTGGAATCAGGTTTCGCTTTATATACGCTACGTAGATGATAGGTACATCAATATTGAACATTACAAATGTTACGGTTACAATTCAAATGTTCTTATCGACATCTCGATCCCTCAAAATAAAAAAGAAATGTTCTTGGACTTCACACGTGCTTCTCTGACTTCTTACAATAATCTGGCGAGCCGCTTTGGGCCATACTGGTCCTTGTACTTCACGAATTGTGCAATGAAAAATACTCCATCTTTTTCCAATACCTCGGCTAAGATAAATTTTGCCAGCTCCGATTGCAGTGCGATGATCTTCATGTCTAACAGCCTTTCGTGGTTATATTTCTTGCGTTGTCATTCAAAAAAGATGATATCCAAAGAGGAACAGTAAATCATTTTATTGAATTATTAACAGACATAAATAAAATGGGGATTATACATACCAACATATCGGCTTCTTCCGATTTCCCGCCGATGTAGCGAAGTATTACCCACATTACATAAAATCCGCATTCATTGTTTCCTACCGGCTGTGATAGGTACTTCCCCTCCATTTTGACAACCTTGAATGGGACCGGCTTCCCACCGATATGTCTTCTTTGGACACTGAGCAACATTAAAAGGAGAAACATTAGAAAGCGGTATGTGTGATTAGAAAATAATATGTTATTAGGATCGCTTACTAATTCAGCACTACCACCGGTGCATCTAGATGATGAAATAGTTTTTTCTTCGAGTCCCACACCTCGATCAGATTTTTGGCAAGATTAACACAAATGAAGACGAAATGGTTGCTGCAATCATAGAATCCTAATTATCGAATAATCTTAACAAAAAAAGAAGAATAGAATTAAAGCCGAGAACACATACTCGTAGTTGTAGGCTAGAAGTATGTGGGTTTTGTTCTTCATCGTGAATTCATCGAAAACAGCAATCAATCTCTAGTTTTAGGTCTTCCACGTCACATCCATGGAGGCCTAGACATGTCCTCTCAATGACTCGCAAGGGGTCCAAGAAGCCTATGTAATCACATTTGCTTTTTAGAATGTAAAATTTTGCTATACACCTACATAAAAATCATGGGATGTGCTCAAAAGTTAACAATTTATGTCTCGAGAGAGTAGGTAATTATAATATCGTGCGTGTAGGGTACTTACATAGTCCATAGCATCAACATTTGAACATCAAGAGAGCATTTCTGGTATAGCTGGAACAAGCACTCCCACTCGACATTGAACTTCTCTTCTTCAGGATAATGGAAAACATGTGGCGAACGGATAATAACCTCAAAACCAAAGTCGTTCGACTCTGTTGTTTGAGCCATGTAATATTCATGTAACTGGTGCATATATGTTGTCAGATTTTTATACTCATGATCAGGAACCAAAAGATTGCCCCTTTCATACTTCATTGCCGGTGTTGCTGTCCATTGTACATCATAATAGATGGTCGTGGCCTCTTCCATGGTTAATCCTTGGTTGTCTTCGACGTACTTCTGTATGTTCCTTAAATCTTTATTGTGTATTTCTTCATCTCTTGTTGTAGCGTATTTATTCTGTGTTTGCCTTTTGAATTCGGACTTCAACAAAAACGAAGGCAGTGAGGCACAGATATTGAAGAAGCTAACACAATCTTCCTTTGAGATGTGTGCTGTAAATTTTTCTTTCATCAAGGTGGTAATGCTGCCACTGAATGGCCTTTTTCTTTTCTGTTGGTCCACTTTGGGAGCATTAGTGACCGAATCCAAGGACCTTTTCTATGACTGCGAGGATGTCCTTAATCTTGTTTTGGGCTGAGGTGGAGGAGGAGGAGGAGGATGACTACGAGAATTCTGTTTTCCTAACGCTGATGAAGATGGAGGAGGAGGAGTCTTTTCTTGGGGCTGATGAAGATGGAGTCAGACGAGGAGGAATAGAAGGAGACCTCTATCTTCTCAGGGGTGATGGCTCTGGATGAGGAGCGGAGTGATCTCTGTTGGGAGATGGTGAGTGATCATTGTGGGTGGGCGAAGACTCGTAATCGTCCTCATCATCAGAGGACAATTGATGGTCAATCTTAATGAAGTGCTTGCGCTAGGCCACTTGAGAGCCCTTGTTTTGACCAAGTTTCAACCTGTCTTCCACTACGGGGTACTCAATGGGTATCTTATTAAACTTCTTATCAAGTATTCTATCAATGGTGACGCAAGCATACCCCTGTGGAATTGGGTGGCCATTAATTGTCCCATCTCCCATAGGCCAGGCCTGGCCAAGCACCACCTTGTCCTTTGTCTATTCCTGACTGGATGTACATCTTAACATTGACGGGTTCAGTGATGTCATCCACCGGATGAGGCATATTCACCTCTTCTTTGTCGAGCGGGGTTGATCCGCAGCTGCTGCGAACCCCTAAACTATGGGCTAAAGACAATAGGAGTAGGGTTTTGTGGTACTCCTGACCCCTTGGACAGCAAAATTTGCTCGACTCGCGCTTCAACAGTCGTCTCAATCTGTGCTTCCATTCTGTCTTCCATCTCTTTTAGTCGCCTCAAATACTTTGCCTCCTATTCTACTCTACCCCTCGAGCGGCTCCAGTAAGTGTTAGATTCTTGGGGGAATGCTAGTTTCCAAGGAACAACACCAGTTCCTCTAGTGCGACTAGGGTGTGCCTTGGTTCTGAGTGCTTGGGTGATCACGTCTTTCTCCCTATTAGAAGTGTGAGTCCCTTGCCTCACCTCCTCAGTTACTTGGGAGATCCTCTGGATGAGTTCACCCATGGGTTCATTTATGGAGCTAAAGCTCCCATCCTCGGCATGCCATACATTCCTCCCCATATTGTATAATACCGATCTAGGCTCCTAATCGGCTGTCTCAACCTAAATGCCTTCCTCAGCAAAGCGATCCATCTTTTGAAGTTTTGCTTCAAATTGTAGCATCTTTTTGGCGTAACCACGAGAGCCGAGATGATGAGGATTCATCGCTTTCTACGAGTTCTCCTTATTCTTCCTACTCAGTGCTAAGTACTCCTCGGATAACTTGTATTCCTTAAAATCCTGCCAGAAGTTCTTCTGCTTGCTAAACTATCCACCATCGAAATCTGGCTCTTATTTTGGAGGACAAAATTCTTGTACAATGTCCCCTTGAAATTCTTGAAGCATATCTCCATGATTTCTTTTGCTTTTTTCTTGACTAACTCCTTGTCATACTCGGTTGGGAAAGTGAAATACTCTAGGATCTTGACATCCCATATGTAATCCTTCTCTCTTTCGGGAACCCTCCACGGGTCATCATATTTCCCAATCCACTTCCTGTACATAATCGGGATGAAGTCCCTAACAAGTAACCCGAGGATAGTCTTGTATTTGGTCAAAGCTATAGGCGGTGAGAGTGGATCCCCGAATTCATCGAACTCGGTAATGTACCAGTGTGCATTCCTACCAATAGGAATCTTTGACATGCCTTCGCTTGGATCTGGCCTTCCTGCTACCCAAACCCTTTGGCTCCTCGGCTGGCGGAGGCTCCTACTAGAGACACCAAGTAAGCTATGACCCTCTCAATTGATTAGCGTGTGTGGCTACATAGTCACATGATACCAAAGTTATTACCTGGCCATATTGGTTATTTTGACCTAGATCGAGCAGGCCAGACGGGGTCCATGGCTGCTCGTTCTCACCGACCTGATTGACACCATCACCGTTTGTCGGATCATGCGGCTCTCCCATCCCAGCGATATCAGCCGCTTCTTGTTGCCGATCTGTTCTTCAGCGACTGGGGTAACAGGCGACGATGAGTCATGGCTATGACATGATCGTGGTTAGTTTTGGCCGCGGACAACTACTAATAGCATATGTTCATATATATATATAATGTTTAATGCAAAGTCTAATAATAAGTCCACATACAACAAAGTCAAATAATAGCATATTGTTCACCTAGAACAAATTCATTGTTTGATTGACCACATACAACAAAGTCCACCTACTGTTCTACAAAACTAAGCCTACATCAACTTCCTAAATAAAAAAAGCGATGACCTATAGCCATAAATAAAAGCATGACATCTTTCCAAGACCAAGGAGCATTTCTCCTAATCTTTACATCTCTGGCGGGTGGCTTCTCTTCGATCTCCAGTGCCAGTGGATGGCCAAGGTTTGCATTCATTGGACCATAGTAGGCCAGTTGCCCATGGTTTGCAAGGTAGACCGGATGACTATAGTAGGCCCTCAAAGCTTCAGCTTCTGTGTTGTATTTTTTGTGCAAATTACCAGGGTAGCGATTGACTTGTAGCATAGCAATCTTCCCAGGTTCGATAAATCCCAGGCATGTGACCAACATGCACTACATACCATGCCATGATTGCCTATATAATTAAGTAAATTAGGATTGTCATTCAAACATGATATATTCTTATAAAATTTAATATATTTACTGAATAACACACAACAATTGCATAGATAGGAGTGTTTGAAAAACAGCTATTCACGTGCCTTAGTAATAGTTGTTAGATGTAGGAAAGATATAAAGAATATTTTTTATTCATTAAAAACCAAATGATGATTTAGAGAGCTAGTTTAAGACTTTTGGATATACTCCTAGAGATGTCTCAGAGTCTTTAGTCTCACTATAAATCCCCCAACCATCGACGCGAGGTTCTTTTACAAGTATCAGTGCAGGTAGGCATCTTTCCAAATTAGTGATACTTTGATCTAAAACTTACATGGTTGGTAGGGGCAAATATGCATCTCATACTATCCCAGGAAAGTGACATGCAAAAACTCATAATAAGATAGGATTGTTGGAAAATATTACCAGTTTAATGCACAAGGCTACATAACTATGTATTACTTGTAATCTTGCATAAGTTAATAATTATCCATCTTTATGCTGATAGCATGGAGAATTCCATGATAAGTTTGGACAAATATTAGTTCTATAGGTCTAAAGTATATATACTCCATCCTCACATCCAAAAACATTGAGCATCGGTGGCACAGTTCCAAAAACATTGAGTATCCGCCTGATGGGAGCGCAGTTGCAATTGCAAGCTATGAGGTGAGGCCAGCCATTGGTTTCACATATGTATCCAGTGAAGCTCCAATGATGCACAAGATGGTTTCATAGAGAAAACGTAAGTTTGTTTCACAGAGAAAATGCAAGTACTTCAAAAACAAACTACCATTAACGTTTAGAGAGCAATTTCTATCAAGTATTACGAGTCCCTACTATGTTTATCCTGGTAACCAAAACTAAAATTAAGCTTTTGTTCTTATCAGTATACTGATGAATAGAGCTAAGCAACATGCTACAAGTAATAATGTACTACTTACTAGCAATGCGTCCAGAAATACAAAGAAACAGACAGCACACACTATGTGGCAAACTTAGGTTCTAGCATTCACAGCTGCATGATCAAACTGATTCAAGTAAGCAGTTGTGGGACATTTCATCAGACACATAGCGGGCAGTGAGCCACGCACTCACCATGGGGGTGGGAAAGCAGCTGTCAACGCGCTCCTGAAGGCCTCGGCAGTGGGATGGACAGCGTGGTGCTCTGGACGGCGCGGTACTCTGGCTTGGCATGGATGGTGCAGTGCTCCGGCTGGGGCGGTGGACGACGTGGGGTGGTGCTCCAGTGTGGGGCGGTGCTCTAGCATGGGGAGGTGGACGGCGTGGTTCGGTGCTCCGACGGCGCGGGGGGAGGGGTTGGCACGGGGTTGAAATGAATTGGGATAATTTCAACCCGCGCCACTTTTGTAGCAGTAGCTCATCACTACCGGTTCTGCTTGTAAACAGACAGTGATGGGGCACATCACTACCGGGTCACTCCCCAAACCGGCACATCACTACCGGGTCACTCCCCAAACCGACAGTGATGTGCTGTAGTAGTTAGGTGTTAAGTAGGATAAGTTTTCATTTTCTTTCGAACGCCTCCTACTGGCGCAACGGTTAAGACCCCTCAACTTAGCCCTCGAGACCCATGTTTGAGTCCTAGGCGGCTCAAATTTTTTTGTTCTATTTTATAAATTATTAATTTATTTCCGAAAATAGCTCATCACTGCTGGTTTTGCTTGCAAACCGACAGTGATGGGGTACATCACTGTCAGGTCATTCCCCAAACCGGCAGTGATGTTATGTAGCAGTTAGGTGTTAACTTAGGTGTTAAGTAGGATAAGTTTTTATTTTCTTTCGAACTCCTCCTACTGGCGCAATCGTTAAGACCCCTCAACTTAGCCCCCGAGACCCGTGTTTGAGTCCAGGCGACCCAATTTTTTTAAATTTTTTATATATCACTATCGGTTTTCAAAATAAACTGATAGTGATAACCAGTATCACTGTCGGTTTATTCTCATCAATGCTGGTTTTTTGAAACCGACAGTGATGTTTATATATATTAAAAAAATTTCTTTTATATACTGAATAAATAGAAGCATATGTATTCTTATGTCGAAATGGCTTGAAATTTTTTTGACAAGCTTATACACCCAAATTAAGACCCCACACAGGATCTTAGGTTTTTTTATTAGGTTTTTTATTTATTATATTTTTCTGTATGCTGAATGAGACAAAAGAGGGTGAATTTCATTTTGGATCCAATAGATTTTTTCATCCACCTCCACAAAATTCTTATCCCTAGGGTACATTAGAGCCTGTGCAAAAGTTTGGCACCATTCCGGATCTTTTCGTGGGTAGACTCAGTTCAACCTATAATTAATCGGCGCCGTCGCGTAGAAATTCAATTAAACCTTAGAAAGTAGCAAATCATCTTCAGAAAATCCTAAAATAGGTGTTTCCTTCACACGTGGCACGTGCAAGCCTAAGAAAAAGTTTGAGACCAATACAACACCAAAATACGTATGAACCATAGAAACCTTGATAACCTATGTGTATAGTCATGGTTTTATGAAAGAGCGCATGTATCTTTGTGAAACATGTATACTCCGCCTATATCAAAATGGCTTGACATTTTTTTTGGCAAGTATGTACACCCAAATTAAGACCACACACAGGATCTTAGGTTTTTCTGATTAGTTTTTTTATTTATTATATTTTTCTATATGCTGAATGAGACAAAAGAGGGTGAATTCCATCTTAGACCCAATAGATTTTTTCATCCACCTCCACAAAATTCTTATCCCTAGGGCACATTAGAGACTGTGTAAAATTTTGGCACCATTTCGGATCTTTTTGTGGGAAGACTCAGTTCAACCTATAATTAATCGGTGTCGTCGCGCGGAAATTCAATTAAACCTCAGAAAGTAGCAAACCATCTCTGAAAAATCCCCAACTTGGTGTTTCCTTCATACGTGGCATGTGCGCCTAAGAAAAAGTTTGAGACGAATACGACACCGGAATGCCTATGAACCACAGAAACCTTGATAACCTATGTGTATAGTCATGGTTCGATGAAAGGGCACGTGTACCTTTGTGAAGCATGTATACTCTGCCTATGTTGAAATGGCTTGAATTTTTTTGACAAGCATATACACCCAAATTAAGACCCCACATAGGATCTAAGGTTTTTCTGATCTTTTTTTATTTATTATATTTTCTCTATGCTAAATGAGACAAACAAGGGTGGATTTCATCTTGGACCCAATAGATTTTTACATCCACCTCCACGAATATGACACCGGAATGTATATTTCTAGTTGCCTAACAAATGTTACATGAATTACATGCATGACAATAATTAAACACACAAAGCCGTACATATTAAAATTAGAACCCAATTAAACTACAACCTTAAAAACCTAGCTAAATAAACATTAATTACTATCGAAATCAATACCAGGGTCGATTGGGCCACGCACACTAACATGCCTCTGTAGCCATATATGGTAATTGATGTCATGGATTATGTATCCGCTTGTATCGATGAAGTCCAATGCCCATATGAGTGCACTCTCTCGTGCCTCATAATACCAAAAGAATGGTCGGCCATAGATGTAACCTACTGAACGACCACTGCCCATGTTAGTAATCTTTATGCAGTACTGGCGTCCTTCTATAGTGAGTTGACCGAGGTTTTCATTGTAGAAGTCCTAATCGTACCTGAGTTGCTCCGTAGCTTGGTCTAGAACGGTCCACAAGCCACATGCAGCATAGGTAAGGTCCTAGAGCGCAATCTGCATAAACAACAAATAACCAGGACTCAGGTATAAGTGACCATTTTACCACATCCGCATGATTGTAGCTCGCAAACCATTCGCTTGCTTGCGGGATGGGAATATCACCAGCATTCAAAGCAAGTGCCTTGAAGTGCGAGAAATCAGGCACATCATAGCAAATACGTCGAAGTGCCTCTAAACATATGCGCATGACACTTAATTGGACGCTTATCACGTCTGAGCTCTATATTCCCATCCCGTGGATATGGTTCCGATGATTTGAACCCCTCACATGGATGAAAAAACTAAGTTCACACATCCATAGCCGACCACCTGTATTATATGCTGTGTTCTCGACGATGTCCGAGATAAAGAATCAGCTAAGTGTTGTTCGCAGCTAATCTATTGGGGATATAGTCTGCGACATATATGCATGCAACAATGATATTAAACTAATTACACTTATTTGTTAGCATAAAAAAAACAAAAGATGTTAGAAAATATTTCATACAATAGCCAGAACAGGGAACCGTGGAATGGCCACATTAGGAGAGAATGGCTCATCGCCAGGGTGGAAACCTGGTTCTTGTGGTGGGGGAGGTCCGTTGTTCATACCACCTGATCGATAAAATGCAAAAAAAATATGAACATAAAATATATGCACAAAAAATTCTTCTAAGTAAAATGTGGCAACATAATTAAATATAGATCGAATGCAAGGAATAAGAATATATATAAATGTAGAATGTAAAGAAACATGAATATAAATATAGATAGAATATTGGAGAAGACAACATATCAATACCATTGAGAAATGCAGGAGCCATGACCAAATCACGTAGAGAGAGAGTAGATGTCTTGAGAAGTGAGAGTGAAACGTGAGAAATGAGACTAAGAGAGTTCATGGGTGGGTAGGATAGATGTATGTGGCTGGTAGTTTGTTTTATATAGGGAGGCATGGACATCACTGTCGGTTTTTAAATAGAACCGATAGTGAAAGTTATTATCACTGTCGGTTTTTAAATAGAACCGACAGTAAAGGTGCATATATGTAAAGGATATATTTATTTAGATACTACAGTGGGAAATTTTTAACAACAATGATATATTTATTTAGATAGTAATGAAATACATCAAAAAATTACCAAAAAAATTGAAATAAGTTACATATATGATAACAAAGACCTTACACTAAAATTACATATACGATAACAAAGACCTATTTGCGTACTGGTCAATGTTACCATCAATGTGTATCAACACATTATAATTTAACCACCTCAGTAGCATTCTTCTAGCACCAACTAGGGTCAAACAACAACATCGAGGTGGTCTACGCGCTATATCGGTTGGAGATGATAAGGTGGTATCGATGAATCCATGCCTCTGCTGTACATGGCCTTTTTCTTGGTACAGTCCAGAGCACATCAAATTTAGCTCGACACCGCACCGATGAACCAATGCTGCTCTGGGACAAGAAATTGCTAAGAGCACACCATGTCTCTCTGGACATACAGTCCAGAGCGCACCATAGCAGATGGCTCTATGAATCTCGTGGCATCTCTAATCTTCGGCGTTGCTCTATCTTTAGTAGCATTCTTCTAGTACCTCATGTGTGCACCATTTTGGTGGACTACGATGCATAACGATATATGTGGTTTTTTTGTGAGAGGAAAACATTATATCATGGCTGATAAGGTCTGGCTAGAACCAACATGCATGGAGAGGCTAGCTCATGGCTGAGGGTCATTTTATAGGGGCTAGCAGGCATGGTACATTTTTATTTCTGAACTAAAGTTGTCGGGGTAGGTGGGAGCAGTGTTCCAACTGTTGTGGTCATAAGAGCACTGTTGGCATGTGAGGAGCATGTACACATCACTGTTGGTTTTAGTTTAAAAACCGACAGTGAATTGGGCTTTCTGTGTTGTTTGAGCAACCGACTGTGATAGAAGCTATCACTGTCGGTTTTAAAACCAAAATCGACAGTTAAGGGCCCTGCCGCCATCTTTTAGTAAAAAAATATAAAAAACATTGTTGGTTTGGAGCTTGCCATCGCAGCCTTTTTGTAAAAAATATAAAAAAAATTTGGCCCGCCTGAGATTCGGGCGCGGGTCGCGGGGTCGAGAGTGCGCGGCCTTAACCGCTGAGTTAGGATAGGGAGTTCGGTTTTTATCCCATCGTAATGCACTACTAAATACTAAATGCAAAATCAAAAAAGTTTGGCCTGCCTAGGATTTGAGTGCGAGTCTCAGAGTACAGAGTGCGCGGCCTTAACCGTTGAGCTAGGATAGGGAGTTCGGTTAGTTTGCTTTTCTTTATTTATTTATTAATAGAAATAATGCAGTTAGTTTATATTCTAAAATAACACAAAAATTTGTGTCTTGATTATTTAATTCTATGATAATTAATTAATGGTCTATAATATCAAATAATAGTGTTTGTGAACATCATCTTAATATTTGATTACATAGTCAATAATTAAATTTTAGAGATGCGCACAAAATATAAATTAAATATTCAGTGCGAATTACTGATACAACGTCTGCATAATGATTACATAGTGTTCTAGTTAAGATGTTGGAATACAAGATACCCATTTGGCACTTCAGTTCCCGGCGTTCATGCTGTGTATGTTCGAATCATATGATTTCAGGGAAAGATGTTGCAACGTCCAAGGACAGGTTAGTACTGAAATTCAGACTAAACTGCGTTCATGCTGTGTATGTTCGAATCATATGATTTCAGGGAAAAATGTTGCAACGTCCAAGGACAGGTTAGTACTGAAATTCAGACTAAACTGAATATGTGCAAAGGAGCACAGATGCAACGACTAATGCATGAAGGTTCATAGCAATATTGTTCTGGGCAATTCTGTTCCTCTGGCATTGATGGTGTCATTGTGTCGCTACCGAATTGTGGTTAGCTCACAGCACATAGTCTGATTTGAAAGAGTGATACAATTAGAAACAACGCATGGTTTCGTGGTGTAGTTGGTTATCACGTCAGTCTAACACACTGAAGGTCTCCGGTTCGAGTCCGGGCGAAGCCAGTTCTTTTTTAATCGCAAAACAGGATTGCTCCTCCTCTCTTTTTTTTTTTTGACCTTGCTTCCACCATTCTTAGACCATCTTGTGCTATCACTTACACAAACATATACTATCATAAGGTAATAATATCAATGCCTTCTGGGATTACCACGTGAAACGGACATCTTGTGCTACCTCTTAGATATCCTACAAAAGGTAGAATTAAAGCAATTATGTGTAAACAATTCTTTACACGGGCCTTTTGCTGGTTGCTGCGCTAGCGCTACACTGTTGCCCCTGTTACACAAGAAAAGTTCCCAGGTTTCTCCCGCACAATTCTGTTCCCAAAGGCAGTCAACACTGACTTGAAATTCAGCGCCCTGTGCACCTGCACCGAATCAAATGCTGAACAAAGTTTAATTCCATCATCCACATGATGTAAATCCCAAAATACGAACATGGAGCACGACCCACCTCAATCAGGTGTTCCATCTTTGTATTGTACCAAGAAGTGAAACATCCCTATATTTCTCGCCGCAGCCCGACACTACGAGGTACACGAGCACCTCATGGGTGCCATTTGATGTTGCAGCCGACACTACAGGGAACCAAACACAAATGTCAGAAAGCAGAAATGAAATTGTAAGGTGCGACAACAGCGAATCAAATTCTGAGGTAGCCAAAGTGACCTCGGCTTTTGTACAAAGGGCAATTCTTGGCCACTGAGCGCACAGTCAATTGCACGGCTTAGATCCCTGTAAAATTGGGAAAAGAACTTTGAGCACAGGGGGAGACTGCAGAGTTGTGCGCGCGCTAACACAACGTCACAAAATTTACCTTCCAGTTACTGGCACGTTGTTACTGGGTCTTGAATCGTCGAACTGTCCATGGTAGAAAAGTTCAAAAGGCCTTCGCCCATCCTGCTTTCCGATCGATGAATAGAATCAGTTATTATTTGGATATTGCACAATCGGTGAATGCTGGAATCAGTGGTCTTACTTTTTTGAATAAGTAAAACTCAGGTGTGCAGACTGCTCCAAAAGCCTTGGCTACTTCTTGAGACTGTAAGTTGCAGTAGTATCAGTGACAAACAAAAAATAAATAAAATTAGTCAGAAGGAAGAACTTCAATGCTGAAAGCATAGCACTTGAACTAAACATCTTCATGGTCATTGAATATCTTTGAATTGAAGGCACAAAATGGCCAGACCTCATCATAAAGATATGGGAAATGATATTTGAACAACTTTGCTTCTTCTGCCATACGTTCTGGGCCATCCTGCAGTAACAAAAAAGTCAATTTTTGGTTCAACCAGAAAACCTGAACAACTGCATGAATCATAGAAAACATATGTCCTCACAAAGGAGCGTGAGAACAGAAAAGCAGAACTGAGGACTCAACTAGTAACTTGTTTGTAAAGCAACCCCCACTGTCACTAAGCAAAAGTTATTGTGCAATATATGCTGTTAAAATTTCCAAAATTTGAGTACCAATATATGTAAGAGCACATTGAAAGAATGCTTGACAGTCTGTAGTTTTGTTTTACCAGAGTAGTCATAGTCAAAGTCTTGCATTCCAGATCTTAACAATTAAAAAGCATGCTACAATAAAATTATGGAGATCCTTATGTTATGTCCAAAAGAAACTCCTGGTCCTGTTTCAGAAAAAGCATAAAAACAAGGTGGCAAGTAAGCAAGCATCGGTTGCAACTCCTAACCTGGGGATGTGTCCTAACTGAGTTGGACGATATGGCAACAGCACCAAGTCCTTTCTGTATATTGTATGTAGAAGTCATATCACAAATGTAAACAGAACAGGAAGCTCTGCCAGCTCTTCGAGGTCGTTACCTCCACGTAGAAAGAGGTGAGCTTGGCAATGTCCTTTTTCAGATGCTTTACAAATGGACAGTGATTGCATATGAACATAACCTGAACAGAGAACAATTCAGACGGGGTTCAGAATGTGAACTGCAAGAGCTGACAACAATGAACAATGGAACTGAGCATATATCTGTAGGTTCAGACTCATTTGCACAGGAAATAAAAATTCACTGACAAGCAGTGCAGAGTTGCCCTCGAAGTCGTCCAACGTCCAGAGCTTCCCGGTCAGTGGCTCAGGGAGCTGCACACCAGCATCATCAGGCTCAAAATCAAATCTAGATCAGGACTTTAGGAAGCAAATCGACTGACAGACCTCGAACTCCGGCGCGCGGAAGCCGATGCCGACGCCGGTGGACTCTGTCCGGGCCATGCGCACCCGGAGCCGCCGCCGCCGCCTGCCCGCGGCCGGCGGCGAGGCGAGGGCGCCGTGCGAGCGGCGGTGGAGGAGAGGAAGCGCGATGAGGCGCGGGCGCGATGAAGAGGCGGCGAACGCAGAGGGGAGGAGGGAGGTCGTCCGCGCGCCGGCGACGGACAGGGACATGGCGCGCGCTGCTCTGCTACACGGCTACACCCCTCCCTGTGTGTGTGGGGCTGTGGGCTAGCGACCGAAGCTCGTCCTCATCTATACACATGTCCAGTCGTGCCGCCCCGCCCGGCCCGGCACGAAGCCAAAAAAAAAAAACACGGCCCGAAAGGGCCGGGCCTGGAGGTCGGCCCAGGCCTGGCACGGCGGCCAAGCTGTTTTTCCTCGTATTTATATGCAATACAAGTCCATGCAACAGAACATACTAAAAGTGGTAAAGTAAATCCTAAAAGCCTTGTACCAAAGTTTTTAGGCTCTCATAGGTTCTTTGAAGATTCTTGTACGAAGTTTAATGAAATTCAAGTAGGTTTGATTTTTTTTTAAATTTAAATAAAATGGCAAGTCTTTTACTCTTAACTCCATCCGGACCAAATCCTTCCTGGCCTACTTTTTTTTAAAAAAAACAAATTCCTTGTTTACCATCGAAAAATGATGCAATTCCTTATTTAGCACTAGAAGAAAATGTTCTTCGGAATAGCAATACTTTTATTTTTGGTGCCCTAAATAGCACAGCCATTAGATCTGACCTTAAACAAAGTGTAATGTCAAAATATGTTCAATGTCAAAAAAAATGGCACTGCTAAATAAAATTGTTAAGAAAATCACTTTAACATGCTATTGGTGTTACATATGAAAAAAATAGGGGCAAAATGGTCTTTTCCCCACCAAGTTAACGTCATGAGGTCAGATCTAATGGTAATTCTATCTAGGGAGCTGCACACCTTTTATCTTCCCAAATAGAGAATTGCATCATTTTGTGATGCTAAATAAAATAATTTCTCTTTTTTTTACTCTCCCGAAGCTCAACCTAGAACACGTGCCTTGTTATAAAGAGCCAAGGCTGTCACCACTGGGCTGCCAACTGTTGCGCGTCATTTGGCAGCCGAATAAATACGTTGCCTGCGCTATCCCATTGAGTTCTCTTAGCTTCCCTCCGTCTAGTATGCTTTTTACTGGGATTCTTTTTATATTTTTTAATCCTTTTTTATTCAATATTTTAATAATAATCACTCCTAATTTTTGTTTTGCACATTTGACCCTTTTGGTCGCGCCAATGCCGTCGGTGCGACAAAATAACGTTGTCGTGCCACATCCATTGGCGTGGCAACACGTGCTACGTTAGACAGTGTTTTCAACTTGAAAAACCTTATTACGCCACTCCCGTTGGCGTGACAGTATTGTTTTGTCACGTCACCGCGTGACAAGACTAAATCTTAGAAAAATCATAAATTTTCGATACGACATCGGATGATGGAGATGAACTTTATATGAAAATTGTAGATGTCAATGAGATCTACAACTTTCTACCGGTGAACTATTCGGCGAGCTTTTCCGGCCAAACCATCACGTTCCGACGTCAACCACCACCACCACAAGGTAGATCTCGTCGTTCTCTACACCGTAGTGTCCTTCTTTTCTTCCCTTCGTTTTTCTTTTTCCGACGAGTTTTCCGGTGAGATACTCCATGGACGACACATCATTCTTCTCCGGACGGCCATCCCTACCGCTGTAGGCCTGGGCCTTAGGCCCCGCGTCGCTGGGCGTTCGGGCCTCCTCTCCCCCCCCCCCCCGCGTTCTACTCCTGCTTCAAGCAGAGCAGGTAGCCACCGCCGCCCCTGCACGTGTGTGCAAGCACGCCGCACGGCATGGCCGGCCAACCGCCGCCGCCGCCCCTCTGGACGCGTGCGCACGTGGCTGTGCCACGGCCGACGCCGCCCGCAGCCCTCCAGGCGGGCCGCCGACCAGCCCTGGCTAGGTCCTCGACTCCCTCCATGAGCAACAACAAGCCTCCATGGCTGGCCACGATCAGCTACGGCCCAAGGTAGAAGATGATTCAAATTACAGAATTGCCACTGGTTCTTTTAATCTTCGTCGTTTCTTCATTTTAGCTCCGTTTCAGTTCGTTCCAGTTGCGTTAGTTTCATGTCGTCGAGATCTACACAGTAGCAATATTAGTTTATATGTCACATGTTTATGAATTTATTTTATTAAAATATTAATTGTGATATAATTAATTAATCAATGTTTAAGAAAAATCAATTTAGGTTTTTGATTTTGATTCGATTGCGCGAGTTTCATCGCAATGTGTGGTACGTGTTAGCAGCGATGTTTAACATGTCTCACATCATGGAAATTTATAAGTTAAATATTAATTTGATTAAGGATTATTCAATAACTTTTAAATTAAAAGCAATTTAAGTTCTAATTCCATTTTACACCATTTAAGTTGCGTTTGGTTCATGCTGACGTGAACTATATGTTAGGGGCAATGTTTTTCATGTCACATGTTTTTCCATATATAGCTAAATATTAAATTGATTAGTATATTTGCACACTAGTTTGGAATTAAAAGCAATATAGGTGCTTAACTTAGATAATTTATACCTAAAAGTTAATATGATTAATTGTTAACTTAAAAGTGTTTATAGAATATGATTTGATTAGCTGAACAAGATACATATGTGATAAGTATGAGTAGATGCTGTCACATGCTTAATTCCTTTGCAAAGGTAAAGTTTAATTTGTTTAATAAATTATGTGATAACATTTATAAATAATACATGATTAGCTTTAACTCGACTTTTAAAACTAAATATGTTGTGATTAATCTAAATCAATATTGCTCATATAGTTTTCTTAGCTAACCTAAAACAAGCTCATAGTTGTTTCTTTTATAATATAATATAAATCTTTTGATAGTGGTTTTCTTTTAACCATAGCTCCTTTCCTAGTGTCTCTTGCATTCTCATAACCGTAGCATCGAGCCGTTCTTGTTGCGTTACTTTTGTTTCGGTGTGTTCTACGCAGTGGCATTAGTGGTTCTCATGTTACTCAAATGTGTTTTTGGTAGTTAAAAAGTTAATTGTAATAATACTATCACTTGCATCGTTTTCGGAATATAAAGTCAATATAGGTTTTATACTACGCTCTTTCTTAAGCAAGGAATCAAGTTGATTAATGAAAATATTTACATGTGTTTCTATAGTTAAAATAAGTTACATGGATAAGTTTTATTTTCCGTTGCACTGAAAATCCTTCGATGGCCGCTTCTTCGTTGAATCGCATATAGCGTGTCTTTTGCGTTTGTGTGCTCGTAGCGATACGCCATTATGCTTATTTTATTGGTTGGTGTATTGTTCTCATATATTCTTGTTTGTATGCCATGTATGGATGTTTGTGTGGTGATATATGGTTCAGTCAATCGGTGAGGTTTACGTGGTGATTAAGAAGCTGTTCTCTGAAGACTAGAAGCTGAGAATTGAAAGTAGAAGATTGAAAGTGGAATACTAAAGGCTTTTGAGCGTATTGCTTTGGGGGAAAAGCAAGTTAAGGCAAGTATAGCATGGGACCATCCTTGTTACCTATTCACCTTTAATCACTTAATTCATATTGCATGTGTCTACCTTGTTGCCAATAAGGATATCCTAGATATTTGACATCTTGTACCTTGATACCTTTGGGATATTGCATTAGGTAGTTTTTGCTAGTGCTTAACCAAAACCATGATCTTGTAACTTGACTAATGGTATATGCAATAAACATTAAAACATGACTTTTTAGTAACACGGAAATAGGGGGGCTGGAGTGTTTAGCTACTTTCTAAATGCTTCAGATTCCTCTCCCTCGGGACTTATCTATAAGTGATCATCCGGGACTTACAGTACAGCTGTGAGGGCTATATGGCTCTGGCTTTAGCTCAGTCTGAGGACCTTTTCTAGCTTGTTAGTGGTTACTTTTATGGCGCATGAGGGTATGTTTCCTTTTCTGCTAGGATGTGTGTACCGTGCTGCGATGCCCACGTGTGCCACTCCTAGAGATGGTCCACATACGCCTAGCGGCTCTAACTTATTAGACGAACCTTTGAAAGGCTTCATAGTGAACCCTACCGACCTTCCTTGGTAGTGGGTCAAGAGGCTGATCACCTCGGGAGAAAGGGTAAATCACGACTCACAGTGAAAGTGTACAACCTCTGCTGAGTGTAAAACTGTTATAACAGCCGTGCTTACGGTCACGAGCGGCCTTGGACCCTTATGGAATAGAGATGATCACTAATGGATAATGGTACTAATGATTAATTGTTTATGTTATACATTATTCATGTTTACCTGATCATGTGTTTATGGGCTTATGGATAAACTTGTTGCCAACCAATTGCTAAAATTATGCGAAACAAAGGCTAATCACAGTAAACCAGTGTCAGCCTTTTAAGCCTCATGAACCCCATGATATAATTGTTAAGTACGACATGTACTTACGCTTGCTTTACTTTTCTATACATTGGATAAAAATCCCGGATGGGTACCAGATTGCTGGTTTAGAGGAGTTAGGCTTGTGGTCAACCAGTCAGTCGTCCCTGTTGATTTGGAGTCTTCACTTGAAGATCGGAGTCGACTTTCCGTTGTCTATACTCTAAGGTTATATTCCTTTTACTAATACGTTATGTATTAAGTATTGTCTCTTGATATTACCCTTATTTGTGGCTATATGTGAGATTTGACTTCCTGGGCTCACATATAGTGTGTATCTGGTTTTGTCTTTAAAACCGGGTGCTACACATTCTTCCCTATTTCAATCTCTTTTGACACTTTTTCTGGCTCAAGAAGAAAGGAGGGGGCGGTTCCAAAGTTGTTGGCGGTGTGTATCTATAGCTTCATGATGGGATGGCGAGCGAATACATTCCTATGCCACTGAATACCTCGCTAAAGGGGTGGAATGCCAGGTGGTTCTATATGAAGCAAACTGATTTTGCCATCCGATGTGACACCAACCAGATTCTGGAGAATCAAAGGAGCTGGTCGGAGAAACCGACCAGTGCTGATATGGAACAGGTGAAGGAGCTCCTCGAGCTCATGAGGGGAGATGAGTGGAGTAGTGGTGGCGGTGAACTTCATACTGCATCACATCTAGGCCTGCAAGGAGAGGGCTCATGCGGGCTTTGACTTCAAAGGAGATACTAACAACACCTAGGAGAGGACGAAGAACCTGACAAAGGAGGCTGTGCTACACCGAGCCACTGAACTATTTGCTCTAAACGTGTCATACACCGTGCCAAGGCAGCTGAAACCCTTTAACTGCATAAACTCACCTCCTCAGGTAAAAATCTCGACTGTTGTTCCTAGTGCTTTTTATCCCATGTCGGTGCTGAGTAGTGGAATAATTCGCTTGTGGAAAAATCAATTGGTAGGAACGGGCGGCGTACTTCTTGGGCGTGTCGAGGAGCAAATGGCCAGAGGCAGTGGATGCTAGGCTGACCACTCAGCTAGAGGAAGGTGCCGTCAGCACCTCGTTCGAATATGGAGGTGAAGGTGTTGGTCAAAAACGGAGTCCCCCCGGTATTGGAGAAAGTTTGGGGGAAAATGGTGGCAAAAGATAAGCCAGCCCGAAAGAAAGGAAGAACAACGGATGTAGCTCCCCGCAAGCCGATCGGCATATCATTTGGTGGTAGTTGGACCACTTAGACATAGAGTGCGGAAATATATGAGTGGTTGAACAATGATGAGGCACCGGTAGCTCCCCCTCCGAGCACCAAAAAGTCATCGCGCAAAACGCGTGTGGTGGTACGATCGAAGGGAGGAGCAGACGCCCAACGTCGAGTCCCCAAGAAGCAGCAAACAGAGAAGACGCCGATGGCAGGGGCCACAAGACCACCAGCCCAGGATGCACAGGTCGACCCCAGAGCAGGGCCTAGGTGCTCAGGGAGGCAGCACCGATTCCAAACCGTTCATCAGGAAGCTGACGTGTAAGTATCTTTTCTTTGGTATTGGTGGCTGTCCAAACTTTATAGTGGCGGTGATCGATGGGCTAATCTGATGCAGAACGGGGCACATGGAGGATCTGAATCCTTTAGGCCAGACTAGCGAGTGGCCAGGGGCTGGTCTCGGCATGGAGACATTACAGATAGACTTTGTCCTAGAGTCGACAGGTGCTCATTGGTTTGCAGAGGATTCGACCACCGCTGCTGATGGAGTTGGAGGTGGAGAGCGATCGGTGACAACGACAGGCGATTCGATGGAGATGCTAGGAGCAATAGCGAGAGCCACTGAGTCTTTGAAGGCAGAAGCGGGAGCTGCCGGGGCTATGCCGGAATCGAGGGCACAGAGGCCGACGGCGTCGGAGGAGCAAGCGGCGCACCCTAAGATGCCGCAGGGCATGGTCGGTCACTTTGTGTGGCCACTGAGCCCCTAAGGAGCACCACTGGCTATGGAGGAAGAGGATGGGCTCAAGGAGATCGAGCGTGGAGGATCATGACCTCAGACTGTCCGCATCTCCCCAAGCGAGGGGAGGAAATTGTAGTCATAGAAGAGGAGGACACTAGTAGGGAGCTGAAGAGGCTACGATCCACCCTTTGCACAACTATGAAGCAAATTGAGGTTAATGTTGCGTCAGCGGTGTTCGTCTTTGGCGTTGGAGACTATGGTCTTTTTATAATCTTGGTGCTTTGCAGGGCATAGCGCAGACTGCTGTACAATGGCAATAGTTGATCAAAAGGATGGAGCCGCTCGCCGAGGAGAATGAGAAATTGAGGGAGACAATGAAACTGATGGAGAAGAACGTCCAGAGAGCCCAACGTGAAAGGGATCTTGCTAAATCAGACACCAAGGACCTAGAGTACCAAAAGGGCACCTTATCTGAGTAGTTGAAGACCGTCTCCGAGCAGCTAGAGCGCACCTCTGAGTAGCTGAAAAGCGTCTTGATGTTGCTGTCGACCATTACATTTGTAGAGCAAGATGCGGAGCTCGGTCGGTTGCGTCAAGTCATCAGTCAACTCCAAGAGGAGAAGGAAAAAGCATATGGGTGAGCGGAGAAACTGGCCAAGGATCTAGAAGGTGAGTCATTCATGGTTGGGGGTGTTGCTGATATGTTTTCTTTGTTTGATGAATCCTTTTGGTGTCTGTAGAATACCGTAAAAAACCAAGGCATAGTTTGACGCGTAGGAGCTGGAGGCAAAAATCTAGAGGGGAAAATTTGACACCATGGTGGCCGGAGTTAGGCCGGTGCTCGACTATATCGATATGGAGGTAGCTCCTCAGCCCGACGATAGGCCGCCCCATCTAGATGCCATCATTGACAAGTGCAAGGTGGTGTGGGAGAACTTTAAAGGCTTCAACCGAGATGCCGTTGTCTCCATCGTGATGCATGCCCTAGTGGTGGTTCGGTGTCACTAGCCTACAATCAATCTTCAATCCAGTGAATGTAGTTCTGAGGTCAGTGATAATGCTATTTGGGAGACTGAATCTATGGATGATATCTTTGAAGAGCTCGACTGCCTTCTTTGCAGTAGCTGAAACAAGCGGCTTGTATTCGAACCACTTGAGAACTTATCAATGGTGACGTATATGTACCAAAAACCGCCTGGTGCAGGCTTGAAAGGCCCGATCATGTCCAGTCCCTAGCATGCAAAAGGCTAAGAAGCTGGGATGCTCAACAATTCCTATGCTGACACGTGTATTTGCTTGGCGAAAAACTGACATCCTTCACAATATCGGACAAGGTCTTCTGCATCGGTGATGGCCGTAGGCCAATAAAAACTAGCTCGGAAAGCTTTGTCGACCAGGTTTCTCGAGGCCGCGTGATTGCCACAGGAACCAGAGTGAATTTCAAGGAGTAATTTTGCACACTCTTCTTGGGTGATGCATTTCTACAGTATCCCTTCCTTGGCGCTTTTCCTCATCAACTTCCCGTCTACCAGCACGTAATGCTTGCTGTGATAGATGAGGCATTCAGTTTTGGTCTTATTGGCAGGTACATTGGTGTTGGTTAGGAACTTGATAAACTATTCCCTTCAATCTACGACTGGCGAAGGTACTGTAAGTACCAGCTGCTCGGCGGGGAGAACTTCTTGAACTTCCTTCTCTTCCTTAATAGATGGCGTAAAGAGGTCTTGAACGAAGACCCCAGGTGAAATCATGGCGTGAGAAGAGCCTATCTTAGATAGGTGGTCGGCGAGCTGATTTGGGTCTCGTACCACATGGTGGTACTCGATACCTATTTACACCAAAATTTGGGAGAAGAACGTGGAAATTCAAAGGCTTCCAAGATTGTGCCAATCAAGGAATCGATTGCATAAGGATCGATATCAGCTAATTCAGATACAACTCTAGAATCAAATCACTTTGGTTGACGTCAGTAGATAGCAATGATGAGCTATGGCTGGTGCCAGGAAACTACATATCGGACTCTACAAAAAGGGAAAGATTAGGGTCCAAGTTATCTTAAATTAGGAATGTTTTCTTCTATGCCAAAGATTGTAATGAGTCGTGCTCGAGTAGGTTCATGTTTAGACTCCGGGTATAAATATTGGACCCTGGCTATTGTAAGAGGACACACAATTAATCAAATACAAGTTACTTACTTTTTTCAGCTCTGGCCACCCCTTAGGAGTAGGAGTAGAGTAGATCTTAGTGAGTTCTTTAGCGAGCAGGGCTGCATCGGTCTAGTCGACCTTTGGCTTGTCTATAAGTACCATCACAGCTTATACTTTTGTTCGTATGGCTGCATCGATCCGGTCGACCTCCACTGTGACTCTGGTATAAGCTAGTTATCGACTCTTGTTTAGTTCAAGTACGGCTGCATCGATCCGGTCAACCTCCACTACTCAAACTAGATTAAGGTCAAGTTATCGGCTCTATCTAAGGGTGGCGTCCTTCGGATAGATTCATTAAGTTACTGATATTGCTTATTGCTTTCATTATTTATTTAATTACAACAATATCACTTTGCCCGATTGGGATTGATCTAGATCAGCCTTATATCTTGTTTAACCCATCGTTTATTAATCTAAACTAATCTAATCTGCACCTTAAACGACAAGTTATGTTTTATCTACTATTTTATGTCAATCTTGATCGTGCATAGTGTGTGGTTAAGGCATGTCTAGTCTTAAATATATCTATTGGCTAACGAGAACCATTCCATGGCCCGTTATCATGGCCTGTGTGATTCTGCCTCACACCCCACTGTTAGCACCGTAGAGTGGGGATTGTTACTTGGTAGATCTATTCCTGATAGCGCATGACCTTAACTGTGCGCTATGCCTGAATCGACTGTTCTAGCCGATATCGAGTGTTTTCACATATGCAGTTCACGTTTCGAGACCGTTGAAGTAAAGATAGGTTGAAAGATGTCTTAGACCCATGATCTTATTATTGTATTATGGCCTGTATGATTTTGCCTCATGCGCCACTGATATTAGTAATAAGTTAGGGTCGTCGAATTTATCGCTATTTCTACAGACTGCATGATTCTGCCTCATGCCCCACTGGTCATAAAGATAGATGAGATCTAATATGTTGATTAGATTTATCTCTATTAAATGGTTAAATGATGATGAGCTACTTATTTTATATAAAAAGAGATTTGGTAACTTACAGTCATTGGCTTAGCATAAACTTATTATTGTTGACATCCTATTGCCATTGACCTGTATTTGTCTAAATAACGATATTTATCCTGAATTATAATTGATTTTCCTTCCATAAATCCATGAGTTTTAACTGAATTATTCTTATGAGTATGCTAGAATCGGCGATTTAGTCGATCTCCTTCCATATCGGCTCTCAGAGCCACACATTCGGGACTGTCTGGCAACACCGGCTTGTTCCACCTTAAATTATTGATTAGCTTTCTCTCTTTGTCAATTGCAGGGTCAAATTAACTGGCATGTCTCGGGAGGAGTGTGCAGGATCGATAATCCCTGCGTTGAAGCTAGGTGGATCTCCAGCTCCATTGAGCGGACCCTTCTGGCTTACTCATGTGCCCCGGCATAGGATGAAATTTCATGCCGACACACGTTCTGGCACGTCTGGTGGGACACCACAATCATCATGGTGGCTTACAATAACAACAACATCCTTATGGTACCTTATAAAGACCTACCTGATGGAGATAAAGATGTCATCGGCAAAGCTATAGTAGAATTTCAGAACAAGTGTTTGCTGTCCTACACCAAAACACATGACAATACAATTATTTAGAAATATCCACTACCCAGAGTTCTGTTGCGTGGACTAACAGATGCAGATGAGACTAAAGACAGGTGTTTCTTCATGGAAGCTATAAACAAGTCTGTTCATGATGCCATATCGAACCATAATGAAATTTTCTTGAGCACATTCCATAACACCATGAAAGAGGTGTTTCATGGGTTTCCAGTTGATCAGGTTGGACCAGCTTATTACAACATTCCACATCCGTTGACTCAGGGTACTAATCAAACTGGTACCAGCCATCAAGAAGCAACACCAGCTGGTAATGATGATATCCAGGCAGTTCAGAGTTCATCTGAGCAAGCTCAAGGTGTTACTATGAATCATGTATAGTATAATCTTGGATCATCAGTGTAGAATGTGCAACAGCCGATAGGGCAAGGTTAGAACCAGGTGATTAATTTTGGCACATCAGGCCACATACCATTGTCGGCTCAAAAAATAGCACCATCAATTCAAAGGATCAGTAGAGATATAGATCCTAATGTCTATAACCAGAGACTTCAAGCAGCACATTAGCAAAGGACCCAGCAGATAGAGATTCCATAAGGGTATCATTATGGCATAGATTATAACACCCTTCACATGATTCCAAACCTAGGGTATCAAGGCACATGTGATTTCAATCCACAGATGGGTCTACAAGTGTAGAGAAATCCAAATTCACATGCTGACGAGTTGTTGCTAAAGGTGACCAAGATGATGAAGAATCAGTTTGGTTTGAAGCCAAAAGGGCCGACCTTCTCGTACAAACGCCCATATCCGGAATGGTATGATTTGGTCACTCTTCCTGCAAATTATAGGCTCCCAGAGTTTGCTAAGTTCACTGGCCAAGACCACATAAGCACAATAGAATATGCCAGTCGGTATCTTACATAGTTGGGTGAAGCATTCGTTGAAGAGGCCCATCGAGTTTGTTTCTTCTCCTTGTCCCTGTCGGGGCTAGCCTTCACTTGGTTCTCATCACTGCCAGTCAACTCCATTGCCAATTGGGCTGACATGGAAAAGAAATCTCATACATATTTTTATACTGGGACTAGAGAAAAGAAGATTATCGATTTGACAACTATAAGATAGAAAACTAATAAATCGGGCACTGAGTTTTTTCAGAGGTTTCGGGAAACTAGGAATTTGTGCTTCTCATTAAATTTGGCTGATGATCAGCTAGCCGCTTTGGCCGTTCAAGGGATGCTGCCAACATGGAAAGAAAAACTACTGGGACAAGAGTTTGACAACTTGGGTCAATTGGCTCAACGAGTGGTGGCGCTCAATAGCCAATTTCAGAGTATGCGCAGAGATACCTGATTCCAGAAGAGTACCACAGTGGCTGAAGCTTATAATCCATATTCAGTCGATGACGACTATGAAGATGAAGAAGAAGAGGTTGTCATGGCTGAATGGAATTGGGGCAAAAAGACAGTACTGGTGTCAAATCCTTGGGGAAGAGGAGTCAAGGAGAGCTATGACTTTGACATCACAAAATTAGACAAGCTCTTCGATTTTTTGCTTGAGAAGGGACAGATCAAGTTGCCCGATAATCATGTTATGTTGCCCCCTAATTAGTTGAAGAATAAGAAGTTCTACGAGTTCTATAATGCTACTTCTCATTCCACTAATGAATACAGAATTTTCCGACAGCATATACAGAGGGCTATTCAGCAAGGAAGACTCAAATTTGATATGCCTCAGAAAATGAAAGTTGATGATAATCGTTTCCTAGGAGATCAAAACATGGTCGATGCTAGGCTTCTCAAAGGAAATACTAAGGTCCTAACATCAACCAAATCAAGAGAAGCTGGAACAGTCGATCTCGAGATGCAAATATTGGCTGACAAGTATAGAGAAATTAGAAGACATCGCGACAAGCAAAAGAGCCGATATGAGCAGGGAGAAACATCAAAAGATGGGGCGATAAAGCCACGGGTTACATCTCGAATTCTGTTGAATAAATGGCAATGATAGAAGGAAAAGAATTATCAATGTTGGTTAGAAGAGCAAGAATACTAGCGTCAACAGGAAAAAGAGAGGTATGAAAGAAAGCAAGCTGAATCACATTAGAATTGTTCTTTCTTCAGACATTGCTGGAACGAAGGTTTGAAGTTGCCTTCCAGGAATAACTGTCCAAAGTGTAGCGATCAATATTAGGAGTTTAGTCAATCTCAAGCCAATCGCCGGTCTTTCCATGCTCAAAATGCATATCATCATAATAACATGGATCAACGATTAAAAAATTGAAGTGTTCATAATCGGCTTGGAAAGAGAGTTGTTGATCAAGACTGGGCTAATTATGAAGAAGGCAACGAGAAAGAAAATGTTTGGCAGGAAGGTCAATGGTGTCCAGGAGGTTTAACAAGAAGCCAGAAGAGAAGGGCGCAACGCCTAAGGAATAGAGAGTTGGAACAGGCTCAGGCATCCAGTAAACCTCAAGTATGGCGTGCTAAACAAATAGCCGATAGAAGTCAACCATTGACCGATATTCAACTAGCTTTTCTGTTGCCATCAGAGTTCAGAGCTCTGGCGGATCAAGAAGTTTATTCGGATTTCAATGAATCGGAGTATGAAGAGATAGTTGCCAAGCTAATGATTATACAGCAGGCTATATTTGATAAACCAGTCAAGCATCGCCACTTAAAGGCTTATATATGATAGGTTTTGTTGATGGGAAGTCGATGAACAAAATGTTGGTAGATGGAGGTGCTTCGGTTAATCTTATGCCTTACACCACTTTTTGTAAACTTGGCAAGGGACCAGGAGATCTGATTGAGACTGACATGATGCTTAAGGACTTTGGGGGTAATGCGTCTAAGACCCAGGGGGAAATGAATGTCAAACTAACAATCAGGAGTAAGACTCTGCTCACCACATTCTTCGTCATCGATGGAAAAGGGTCATACAGTTTGCTCCTTGGTCATGATTGGATTTATATGAACTGTTGTATACCATTGACCATGCATCAGTGTTTGATTCAATGGCATGGAGATGATGTTGAGCTGGTTCGCGCTGATGAGTCTGTGAGTATCGCAATAGCTGATCTAGTCTTTTGGGAACTAGGAGACTTTGAATGCTTTTCTGGCAAGTTATGGGAAGGAGGCTTCATTAAGATCAGTAATGAAGGCCAACAGCCGATCCAAGCAATCAGCTCTGAGAGTTGTTTTGATAAATAAACATGGCTTCGCGTGGCCGTTGGACTAAGGGGAGTAAGCATTGGTCCAGGAGATAGGCTTAGGTCGACGTATGTGAACGCTAAGTCGAGTCATAAGTGCAATCCAGAGTTGATAAATCTATTAAAGGAAGTTTTGTTTCGCTTAATGGGATGCTTGGCCTGGACTATTCGATCGTTTAACCTTTGGCTTGAAAAGTGCTGATGCAACCTATCAATAGCGTTCGATGAAAGATATTTGAAGGGACATTATCCTAACATTTGATCAACACTTGATAGCCGATTTGTTTAGTCGTCGGCTCTAATAGCCGGTATCGGAAGGTATCGCCTCTAGTTCAAAAAAAAAAAATAAAGACCTTCGAATATATAAAAGCCGATACAATATGTATTGCCTCCAGAGCCAAAATAAAAACAAAGACATTCATGACACATATAGGTGCATTGCACTGAGATACATTCATGAAAGAACAAAAGGTTTCATTCATTAGTTTGCCCTAAGAACAGACTAATCAAAGACCTTATTCACCACATCCTAAGCAGATGTGATGTCCATGATGGCCTCAGCCGCGATGACAAACTCCTCAAGCAAATCCTCAGGCTCCTCGGGTCTGTTGCCCATTAGGAAACCAGTCTCTATGGCATGGAGCTCGTACCCAGTCTAGACTTGCACCACGGTCAGCCTACCGACACGCCATGACGAACGCCGTGGAGGGCAATCTCCTGAACATGGGCTAGAAGTCTTGGAGGCGAGCGTTGATGAGGGGACCCCGAGCATTGACGACGTCTGTGGCCTCATTCGCCGCTAGTTGGAGAGACTCCAACTGCACTGTCAGGGCTGATAATCATAGAAAATAGAAGAACTATCAAGATAAAGACAATGAAAATCAGAATAGAAGCGTTCATGAAACTCATCTTACCCGCCACCGTGGCGTCAGACTAGGCCAAGCCGCGCTTGAACGGCACTGGCCTCCTCCAAGGCTGCATGAAGGGCAACCTGAGATACCCCGAGGTAGATCTCGAGCTAGCCATTTTTTTAACACCCTAAAATTTGTACTTTTGGAAATAGAGCTAAAATGATTTAATTTAAAATTTATGTGCACATGAAAACATAGGAAAATAAAATTTTCATTAAATTAAAATTTATCATAGGAATTTAGCAATATTTTTGCGCATCCATGCTGATGCATACTTATTACTATGATGAGTGGTTTTGTCCAAAACTTAAAATAATTTCAAATGCTTTTGAAATTTGGTTTAGAAATGGATTTGAAAAAAAAGAAAGGAAAGAAAGAATTTGTCATCTCCTCCCCTTTCGTCCTAGCTGCCCGCACTGCACTGCTTCCCACTCTTCCGCTCTGGCTTGGCCTACTCTCCCACATGGCCCAGCTCGCGTTCTGGCCTAGCCGCATGCAGTAAGCCCAGCGAAGCCGCCGTTGTTTACCTCTCCTCTCTCGCTACCACCCCGGCCCCATCTGTCAGCGGGGTCTTCTTCCTCCTCACATCGTAACCGCATCGGGCGCCACCATAGGGGAGTCCACTGCGTCCACGTCGTGTCGCCTTGTTGTGTTCTCCAAGCTAACTGCCCCATAAAAGCCGACCCGAGCCCCTGCCGTACCCGATTTTCTCATCGACAGCCACCCTTCGCTCGAGCCGCCGCCGCGGACGCCTTCTGCTGCTTCACCATCGTGCCTAGACCGTTGTTGAGTCCCTCATCTAGGATGACAGAGCCACCCCATCGAGCACTAGGATGTACCCGTTTCCTCTTGAGCCGCCACGAGCAACCTAGGTGAGTACTCCGTGCTTCCTCGTCTCTCCCCATGCTTGTGACGATGTCCTCCGAGCTCCAATTCACTAGCAATGGTGCCACCACGTCCCACACCGGTGCCAACTGATCCAGTAGTGCCGTGCCTAACCCATGGGCCACAGCCGAGATGAGCGCGCCATCCCCTGCATCCCGCTTCCCAGCGCGCAAGCACGCGTGCAAACGCACGACATCGCGCGAGCGTACCGAGCCAGCAAAGAAGCCATGCGTGCCCAGTTATGCTCTTGCTAGCTTGACGACATCATCATCACGTCACCCACACATTATGGCCGTTTTCTTATAGAAAAACAAATCCTGAAATACAATAGAAATACACAATCATGTTGAGCCGTCCAATCTGAGATCTATGGCCCAGATTAAAACATACCCCTTCGCATGCCATATTGCTAAAGAGCCCTCCAGCTCTCTGTTTTCAAACCCACAGTCCCTAGCGCCTTTCCTGATTTCATTTTCTTCTTTTGAAAGCATATTTTGTTTCGGTTAGATTGAAAATACGTTTCAGCTATTTACAGTTTTGCCACTAGATTTGTTTTAGGCCATAACTTTTTTGTTTTAACTCTGATTTGACCCGTTCAAAGTGCGTTAGGTTCATAATTTCATAACCTACATGTTCATACTACTGTTAAGTAAGTTTTCAACTTTTAAAATTCATGATTAGATTTAATCTATTATTAATAAAAGAAATCTTATTTAATTATATCTTCTACGTTTTAACTCCATTTTGACCCATTCAAGTTGCGTTAGATTCATAGCAACGAGATCTACATGTTAGTAACAGTGGTTACCATGTCACTATTTCTGAAATTTCATGGTTTAAATTGTAATTTGAATAATAATTGTGCAATTGGGTTTTATAAATAAAATATGATTTGTTTTACTTTAGTATTATATTTTAAACCTAAATTTGACTTAAATTATATTATCTATAAAATATCTTATATATGTTTTTATATATAATTAAAACACATGAAGCTAATAGTTTTATATTTTCTTTTATGAGTAGATCTTTTGGTAGATGTATCTTTTTCACCGTAGCTTCGATTAGAGTGCTTTTCGCGTCTGTGTGGTCGTAGCAAGACTTAAATTTGTTTTATAAGCTTTTCATCCTAATTTTATGTTTGGTGTACTGTTCTAATTTAGATCTATTGTTTGCTTCATGTATGATTGCATGGATGCTTGTGTGGTGCTTTATGATCTTGTCCAGTCGGTGAGATATACGTGGTGATCAAGAAGTAGAAGAACGTTGAAGATTAAAGCTTACCAAAGGGTCGGTGTTTTAAGGCAAGTATAGCATGGGATCTTCCTTGTTGTCCTAAACACCTTTAATCATTTAATCCATACTGCATGTGTCTACCTTGACTACCGCTAAGGATTTCCTAGTACTTTGTTACCTCGTACCTTGATTCCTATGGGTTATTGCATTGGGTAGTATGATGCTAGTGCTCAACTAAAGCCATGATCTTGTAACTTGACTAATGGTATATGCAATAAACCTTAAAAGATGCTTTTTAGCAACATGGAAACAGGGGGCTAGAGTGTTTAGCTACTTTCTATATGCTCTAGATTCCTCTCCCTAAGTACTTATCTATAAGTGATCATCCGGGACTTACAGTACAGCTGTAGGGCTATATGGCTCTGGCTTTAGCTCAGTATGAGGACCTTTTTTATTGTTAGAGGTTACCTTTATGGCGCAAGAGGGGCTCTGGTTTGTATGATCTCAGCCAGCCAAGAGGGTGCACTTTGGTTTCTTTGTATTTTGTCACTCCTTGGAGGAGGGTTCATGCTTACTGATGGGGAAACCTTAGTGGCCCTAACTTGTTAGACAAACCTTTGAAAGGCTTCATAGTGAACCCTGCCGACCTTCCTTGGTAGTGGGTCAAGAGGCTCGTGACCTCGGGCGAAAGGGTAAATCACGACTCACAGTGAAAGTGTACAACCTATGCAGAGTGTAAAACTGGTATATCAGTCATGCTCACAGTCACGAGCAACCTTGGAACATTTACGGAATAGATGATGAACACTAATGATATGGATGATGAAGATGCTCACCAATGGTTAATTGTTTGCTATTCATTATTCATGTTTACCTGATCATGTGTTTATATGGGCTTGTGAATAAACTTCTTGCCACCCAATTGCTAAAAGATGACTCATTAAAGCTAATCGTAGTTAAACCAGTGTCATCCTTTTGAGCCTCATGAACCCCATGTTATATTTGTTGAGTACGACATGTACTTACGCTTGCTTTACTTTTTAAATCTTTGGAAAAATCCTAGATGGGTACCGGATTGCTAGAGTTTGAAGGAATTAGGCTTGTGATCAACCAGTCAGTTGTCCCTATGGAAGTTGGAGTCCCTACATAAAATCATGGGATGTGCTCAAAAGTTAACAATTTATGTCTCGAGAGAGTAGGTAATTATAATATCGTGCGTGTAGGGTACTTACATAGTCCATAGCATCAACATTTGAACATCAAGAGAGCATTTCTGGTATAGCTGGAACAAGCACTCCCACTCGACATTGAACTTCTCTTCTTCAGGATAATGGAAAACATGTGGCGAACGGATAATAACCTCAAAACCAAAGTCGTTCGACTCTGTTGTTTGAGCCATGTAATATTCATGTAACTGGTGCATATATGTTGTCAGATTTTTATACTCATGATCAGGAACCAAAAGATTCCCTTTCATACTTCAGGATGTGCCGGGGGATGTTTGCTGGGGGGTTGTCGTCCTATTGTACAGTCATAATAGATGGTCGTGGCCGCTTCTGGCCATGTTAATCCTTGGTTGTCTTCGACGTACTTCTGTATGTTCCTTAAATCTTTATTGTGTTTTCTTCATCTCTTGTTGTAGCGTATTTAGTCTGTGTTTGCCTTTTGAATTCGGACTTCAACAAAACGAAGGCAGTGAGGCACAGATATTGAAGAAGCTAACACAATCTTCCCTTTGAGATGTGTGCTGAAATTTTTTCTTTCATCAAGGTGGTAATGCTTCCACTGAATGGCCTTTTTCTTTTCTGTTGGTCCACTTTGGGAGCATTAGTGACCGAATCCAAGGACCTTTTCTATGACTGCGAGGATGTCCCTTAATCTTTTTTGGGCTGAGGTGAGGGAGGAGGATGAGGTGACTACGAGAAATCTGTTTTCCTAACGCTGATGAAGATGGAGGAGAGTCTTTTCTTGGGCTGATGAAGATGGAGTCAGACGAGGAGGAATAGAAGGAGACCTTATCTTCTCAGGGGTGATGGCTCTGGTGAAGCGGAGTGATCTCTGTTGGGAGATGGTGAGTGATCATTTGGGTTGCGAAGACTCGTATCGTCCTCATCATCAAGGACAATTGATGGTCAATCTTATGAGTTTCTTCGCTAAGGCCACTTGAGAGCCCTTGGTTTGACCAAGTTTCAACCTGTCTTCCACTACGGGGTACTCAATGGGTATCTTATTAAACTTCTTATCAAGTATTCTATCAATGGTGACTCAAGCATTACCCCTGTGGAATTGGGTGGCCATTAATTGTCCCATCTCCATAGGCCAGGCCTGGCCAAGCACCACCTTGTCCTTTGTCTATTCCTGACGGATGTACATCTTAACATTGACGGGTTCAGTGATGTCATCCACCGGATGAGGCATATTCACCTCTTCTTTGTCGAGCGGTGGTTATCCGCAGCTGCTTCAACAACCCTAAACTATTAAAGACAATAGGAGTAGGGTTTTTGTGGTACTCCTGACCCCTTGGACAGCAAAATTTGCTCGACTCGCGCTTCAAACAGTCGTCTCAATCTGTGCTTCCATTCTGTCTTCCATCTCTTTTAGTCGCCTCAAATACTTTGCCTCCTATTCTACTCTACCCCTCGAGCGGCTCCAGTAAGTGTTAGATTCTTGGGGAATGCTAGTTTCCAAGGAACAACACCAGTTCCTCTAGTGCGACTAGGGTGTGCCTTGGTTCTGAGTGCTTGGGTGATCACTTCTTTCTCCCTATTAGAAGTGTGAGTCCCTTGCCTCACCTCCTCAGTTACTTGGGAGATCCTCTGGATGAGTTCACCCATGGGTTCATTTATGGAGCTAAAGCTCCCATCCTCGGCATGCCATACATTCCTCCCCATATTGTATAATACCGATCTAGGCTCCTAATCGGCTGTCTCAACCTAAATGCCTTCCTCAGCAAGCGATCCATCTTTTGAAGTTTTGCTTCAAATTGTAGCATCTTTTTGGCGTAACCACGAGAGCCGAGATGATGAGGATTCATCGCTTCTACGAGTTCTCCTTATTCTTCCTACTCAGTGCTAAGTACTCCTCGGATAACTTGTATTCCTTAAAATCCTGCCAGAAGTTCTTCTGCTTGCTAAACTATCCACCATCGAAATCTGGCTCTTATTTTGGAGGACAAAATTCTTGTACAATGTCCCCTTGAAATTCTTGAAGCATATCTCCATGATTTCTTTTGCTTTTTTCTTGACTAACTCCTTGTCATACTCGGTTGGGAAAGTGAAATACTCTAGGATCTTGACATCCCATATGTAATCCTTCTCTCTTTCGGGAACCCTCCAGCGGTCATCATATTTCCCAATCCACTTCCTGTACATAATCGGGATGAAGTCCCTAACAAGTAACCCGAGGATAGTCTTGTATTTGGTCAAAGCTATAGGCGGTGAGAGTGGATCCCCGAATTCATCGAACTCGGTAATGTACCAGTGTGCATTCCTACCAACAGGAATCTTTGACATGCCTTGCTTGGATCTGGCCTTCCTGCTACCCAAACCCTTTGGCTCCTCGGCTGGCGGAGGCTCCTACTAGAGACACCAAGTAAGCTATGACCCTCTCAATTGATAGCGTGTGTGGCTACATAGTCACATGATACCAAAGTTATTACCTGGCCATATTGGTTATTTTGACCTAGATCGAGCAGGCCGGACGGGGTCCATGGCTGCTCGTTCTCACCGACCTGATTGACACCATCACCGTTTGTCGGATCATGCGGCTCTCCCATCCCAGCGATATCAGCCGCTTCTTGTTGCCGATCTGTTCTTCGGCGACGGGGTAACAGGCGACGATGAGTCATGGCTATGACATGATCGTGGTTAGTTTTGGCCGCGGACAACTACTAATAGCATATGTTCATATATATATATAATGTTTAATGCAAAGTCTAATAATAAGTCCACATACAACAAAGTCAAATAATAGCATATTGTTCACCTAGAACAAATTCATTGTTTGATTGACCACATACAACAAAGTCCACCTACTGTTCTACAAAACTAAGCCTACATCAACTTCTAAATAAAAAAAAGCGATGACTATAGCCATAAATAAAAGCATGACATCTTTCCAAGACCAAGGAGCATTTCTCCTAATCTTTACATCTCTGGCGGGTGGCTTCTCTTCGATCTCCAGTGCCAGTGGATGGCCAAGGTTTGCATTCATTGGACCATAGTAGGCCAGTTGCCCATGGTTTGCAAGGTAGACCGGATGACTATAGTAGGCCCTCAAAGCTTCAGCTTCTGTGTTGTATTTTTTGTGCAAATTACCAGGGGTAGCGATTGACTTGTGCATAGCAATCTTCCCAGGTTCGATAAATCCCAGGCATGTGACCAACATGCACTACATACCATGCCATGATTGCCTATATAATTAAGTAAATTAGGTTGTCATTCAAACATGATATATTCTTATAAAATTTAATATATTTATGAATAACACACAACAATTGCATAGATAGGAGTGTTTGAAAAACAGCTATTCACGTGCCTTAGTAATAGTTGTTAGATGTAGGAAAGATATAAAGAATATTTTTTATTCATTAAAAACCAAATGATGATTTAGAGAGCTAGTTTAAGACTTTTGGATATACTCCTAGAGATGTCTCAGAGTCTTTAGTCTCACTATAAATCCCCCAACCATCGGCGCGAGGTTCTTTCACAAGTATCAGTGCAGGTAGGTATCTTTCCAAATTAGTGATACTTTGATCTAAAACTTACATGGTTGGTAGGGGCAAATATGCATCTCATACTATCCCAGGAAAGTGACATGCAAAAACTCATAATAAGATAGGATTGTTGGAAATATTACCAGTTTAATGCACAAGGCTACATAACTATGTATTACTTGTAATCTTGCATAAGTTAATAATTATCCATCTTTATGCTGATAGCATGGAGAATTCCATGATAAATTTGGACAAATATTAGTTCTATAGGTCTAAAGTATATATACTCCATCCTCACATCCAAAAACATTGAGCATCGGTGGCACAGTTCCAAAAACATTGAGTATCCGCCTGATGGGAGCGCAGTTGCAATTGCAAGCTATGAGGTGAGGCCAGCCATTGGTTTCACATATGTATCCAGTGAAGCTCCAATGATGCACAAGATGGTTTCATAGAGAAAACGTAAGTTTGTTTCACAGAGAAAATGCAAGTACTTCAAAAACAAACTACCATTAACGTTTAGAGAGCAATTTCTATCAAGTATTACGAGTCCCTACTATGTTTATCCTGGTAACCAAAACTAAAATTAAGCTTTTGTTCTTATCAGTATACTGATGAATAGAGCTAAGCAACATGCTACAAGTAATAATGTACTACTTACTAGCAATGCGTCCAGAAATACAAAGAAACAGACAGCACACACTATGTGGCAAACTTAGGTTCTAGCATTCACAGCTGCATGATCAAACTGATTCAAGTAAGCAGTTGTGGGACATTTCATCAGACACATAGCGGGCAGTGAGCCACGCACTCACTGTGGGGGTGGGAAAGCAGCTGTCAACGCGCTCCTGAAGGCCTCGGCAGTGGGATGGACAGCGTGGTGCTCTGGACGGCGCGGTACTCTGGCTTGGCATGGATGGTGCAGTGCTCCGGCTTGGGGCGGTGGACGACGTGGGGTGGTGCTCCAGTGTGGGGCGGTGCTCTAGCATGGGGCGGTGGACGGTGTGGTTCGGTGCTCCGACGGCATGGGGGGAGGGGTTGGCACGGGGTTGAAATGAATTGGGATAATTTCAACCCGCGCCACTTTTGTAGCAGTAGCTCATCACTACCGGTTCTGCTTGTAAACAGACAGTGATGGGGCACATCACTACCGGGTCACTCCCCAAACCGGCACATCACTACCGGGTCACTCCCCAAACCGGCAGTGATGTGCTGTAGTAGTTAGGTGTTAAGTAGGATAAGTTTTCATTTTCTTTCGAACGCCTCCTACTGGCGCAACGGTTAAGACCCCTCAACTTAGCCCTCGAGACCCATGTTTGAGTCCTAGGCGACCCAAATTTTTTTGTTCTATTTTATAAATTATTAATTTATTTTCGGAAATAGCTCATCACTGCTGGTTTTGCTTGCAAACCGACAGTGATGGGGTACATCACTGTCAGGTCATTCCCCAAACCGACAGTGATGTTATGTAGCAGTTAGGTGTTAACTTAGGTGTTAAGTAGGATAAGTTTTTATTTTCTTTCGAACTCCTCCTACTGGCGCAATCGTTAAGACCCCTCAACTTAGCCCTCGAGACCCGTGTTTGAGTCCAGGCGACCCAATTTTTTTAAATTTTTTATATATCACTACCGGTTTTCAAAATAAACTGATAGTGATAACCAGTATCACTGTCGGTTTATTCTCATCAATGCTGGTTTTTTGAAACCGACAGTGATGTTTATATATATTAAAAAAATTTCTTTTATATACTGAATAAATAGAAGCATATGTATTCTTATGTCGAAATGGCTTGAAATTTTTTGAAAAGCTTGTACACCCAAATTAAGACCCCACACAGGATCTTAGGTTTTTTTATTAGGTTTTTTATTTATTATATTTTTCTGTATGCTGAATGAGACAAAAGAGGGTGAATTTCATTTTGGATCCAATAGATTTTTTCATCCACCTCCACAAAATTCTTATCCCTAGGGTACATTAGAGCCTGTGCAAAAGTTTGGCACCATTCCGGATCTTTTCGTGGGTAGACTCAGTTCAACCTATAATTAATCGGTGCCGTCGCGTAGAAATTCAATTAAACCTTAGAAAGTAGCAAATCATCTTCAGAAAATCCTAAAATAGGTGTTTCCTTCACACGTGGCACGTGCAAGCCTAAGAAAAAGTTTGAGACCAATACAACACCAAAATATGTATGAACCATAGAAACCTTGATAACCTATGTGTATAGTCATGGTTTTATGAAAGAGCGCATGTATCTTTGTGAAACATGTATACTCCGCCTATATTAAAATGGCTTGACATTTTTTTTGGCAAGTATGTACACCCAAATTAAGACCACACACAGGATCTTAGGTTTTTCTTATTAGTTTTTTTATTTATTATATTTTTCTATATGCTGAATGAGACAAAAGAGGGTGAATTCCATCTTAGACCCAATAGATTTTTTCATCCACCTCCACAAAATTCTTATCCCTAGGGCACATTAGAGACTGTGTAAAATTTTGGCACCATTTCGGATCTTTTCGTGGGAAGACTCAGTTCAACCTATAATTAATCGGTGTCGTCGCGCGGAAATTCAATTAAACCTCAGAAAGTAGCAAACCATCTCTGAAAAATCCCCAACTTGGTGTTTCCTTCATACGTGGCATGTGCGCCTAAGAAAAAGTTTGAGACGAATACGACACCGGAATGCCTATGAACCACAGAAACCTTGATAACCTATGTGTATAGTCATGGTTCGATGAAAGGACACGTGTACCTTTGTGAAGCATGTATACTCTGCCTATGTTGAAATGGCTTGAATTTTTTTTGACAAGCATGTACACCCAAATTAAGACCCCACATAGGATCTAAGGTTTTTCTGATCTTTTTTTATTTATTATATTTTCTCTATGCTAAATGAGACAAACAAGGGTGGATTTCATCTTGGACCTAATAGATTTTTACATCCACCTCCACGAATATGACACCGGAATGTATATTTCTAGTTGCCTAACAAATGTTACATGAATTACATGCATGACAATAATTAAACACACAAAGCCGTACATATTAAAATTAGAACCCAATTAAACTACAACCTTAAAAACCTAGCTAAATAAACATTAATTACTATCGGAATCAATACCAGGGTCGATTGGGCCACGCACACTAACATGCCTCTGTAGCCATATATGGTAATTGATGTCATGGATTATGTATCCGCTTGTATCGATGAAGTCCAATGCCCATATGAGTGCACTCTCTCGTGCCTCATAATACCAAAAGAATGGTCGGCCATAGATGTAACCTACTAAACGACCACTGCCCATGTTAGTAATCTTTATGCAGTACTGGCGTCCTTCTATAGTGAGTTGACCGAGGTTTTCATTGTAGAAGTCCTAATCGTACCTGAGTTGCTCCGTAGCTTGGTCTAGAACGGCCCACAAGCCACATGCAGCATAGGTAAGGTCCTAGAGCGCAATCTGCATAAACAACAAATAACCAGGACTCAAGTATAAGTGACCATTTTACCACATCCGCATGATTGTAGCTCGCAAACCATTCGCTTGCTTGCGGGATGGGGATATCACCAGCATTCAAAGCAAGTGCCTTGAAGTGCGAGAAATCAGGCACATCATAGCAAATACGTCGAAGTGCCTCTAAACATATGCGCATGACACTTAATTGGACGCTTATCACGTCTGAGCTCTGTATTCCCATCCCGTGGATATGGTTCCGATGATTTGAACCCCTCACATGGATGAAAAAACTAAGTTCACACGTCCATAGCCGACCACCTGCATTATATGCTGTGTTCTCGATGATGTCCGAGATAAAGAATCAGCTAAGTGTTGTTCGCAGCTAATCTATTGGGGATATAGTCTGCGACATATATGCATGCAACAATGATATTAAACTAATTACACTTATTTATTAGCATCAAAAAAACAAAAGATGTTAGAAAATATTTCATACAATGGCTAGAACAGGGAACCGTGGAATGGCCACATTAGGAGAGAATGGCTCATCGCCAGGGTGGAAACCTGGTTCTTGTGGTGGGGGAGGTCTGTTGTTCATACCACCTGATCGATAAAATGCAAAAAAAATATGAACATAAAATATATGCACAAAAAATTCTTCTAAGTAAAATGTGGCAACATAATTAAATATAGATCGAATGCAAGGAATAAGAATATATATAAATGTAGAATGTAAAGAAACATGAATATAAATATAGATAGAATATTGAAGAAGACAACATATCAATACCATTGAGAAATGCAGGAGCCATGACCAAATCACGTAGAGAGAGAGTAGATGTCTTGAGAAGTGAGAGTGAAACGTGAGAAATGAGACTAAGAGAGTTCATGGGTGGGTAGGATAGATGTATGTGGCTGGTAGTTTGTTTTATATAGGGAGGCATGGACATCACTGTCGGTTTTTAAATAGAACCGATAGTGAAAGTTACTATCACTGTCGGTTTTTAAATAGAACCGACAGTAAAGGTGCATATATGTAAAGGATATATTTATTTAGATACTACAGTGGGAAATTTTTAACAACAATGATATATTTATTTAGATAGTAATGAAATACATCAAAAAATTACCAAAAAAATTGAAATAAGTTACATATATGATAACAAAGACCTTACACTAAAATTACATATACGATAACAAAGACCTATTTGCGTACTGGTCAATGTTACCATCAATGTGTATCAACACATTATAATTTAACCACCTCAGTAGCATTCTTCTAGCACCGACTAGGGTCAAACAACAGCACCGAGGTGGTCTACGCGCTATATCGGTTGGAGATGATAAGGTGGTATCGATGAATCCATGCCTCTGCTGTACATGGCCTTTTTCTTGGTACAGTCCAGAGCACATCGAATTTAGCTCGACACCGCACCGATGAACAGTGTTATCCTAAACGCTAAACGGTAAACAGTCGGTCACCTACCGTTTAGCCTATTATTCGGGCAAAACGGGTGTTTAAACGGGAAAAACGGCCGTTTAAATGGTTAAAACAACCGATTAAACAGAAACGATGTACCACCGTGTAGCGTTTAAACGGTGTGTAAACGGGCTAAACGGCCGTTTAGGCGAACAGTGCCGATGAACCAATGCTGCTCTGGGACAAGAAATTGCTAAGAGCACACCATGTCTCTCTGGACATACAGTCCAGAGCGCACCATAGCAGATGGCTCTATGAATCTCGTGGCATCTCTAATCTTCGGCGTTGCTCTATCTTTAGTAGCATTCTTCTAGTACCTCATGTGTGCACCATTTTGGTGGACTACGATGCATAACGATATATGTGGTTTTTTTGTGAGAGGAAAACATTATATCATGGCTGATAAGGTCTGGCTAGAACCAACATGCATGGAGAGGCTAGCTCATGGTTGAGGGTCATTTTATAGGGGCTAGCAGGCATGGTACATTTTTATTTCTGAACTAAAGTTGTCGGGGTAGGTGGGAGCAGTGTTCCAACTGTTGTGGTCATAAGAGCACTGTTGGCATGTGAGGAGCATGTACACATCACTGTTGGTTTTAGTTTAAAAACCGACAGTGAATTGGGCTTTCTGTGTTGTTTGAGCAACCGACTGTGATAGAAGCTATCACTGTTGGTTTTAAAACCAAAATCGACAGTTAAGGGCCCTGTCGCCATCTTTTAGTAAAAAAATATAAAAAACATTGTTGGTTTGGAGCTTGCCATCGCAGCCTTTTTGTAAAAAATATAAAAAAAATTTGGCCCGCCTGAGATTCGGGCGCGGGTCGCGGGGTCGAGAGTGCGCGGCCTTAACCGCTGAGTTAGGATAGGGAGTTCGGTTTTTATCCCATCGTAATGCACTACTAAATACTAAATGCAAAATCAAAAAAGTTTGGCCTGCCTAGGATTTGAGTGCGAGTCTCAGAGTACAGAGTGCGCGGCCTTAACCGTTGAGCTAGGATAGGGAGTTCGGTTAGTTTGCTTTTCTTTATTTATTTATTAATAGAAATAATGCAGTTAGTTTATATTCTAAAATAACACAAAAATTTGTGTCTTGATTATTTAATTCTATGATAATTAATTAATGGTCTATAATATCAAATAATAGTGTTTGTGAACATCATCTTAATATTTGATTACATAGTCAATAATTAAATTTTAGAGATGCGCACAAAATATAAATTAAATATTCAGTGCGAATTACTGATACAACGTCTGCATAATGATTACATAGTGTTCTAGTTAAGATGTTGGAATACAAGATACCCATTTGGCACTTCAGTTCCCGGCGTTCATGCTGTGTATGTTCGAATCATATGATTTCAGGGAAAGATGTTGCAACGTCCAAGGACAGGTTAGTACTGAAATTCAGACTAAACTGCGTTCATGCTGTGTATGTTCGAATCATATGATTTCAGGGAAAAATGTTGCAACGTCCAAGGACAGGTTAGTACTGAAATTCAGACTAAACTGAATATGTGCAAAGGAGCACAGATGCAACGACTAATGCATGAAGGTTCATAGCAATATTGTTCTGGGCAATTCTGTTCCTCTGGCATTGATGGTGTCATTGTGTCGCTACCGAATTGTGGTTAGCTCACAGCACATAGTCTGATTTGAAAGAGTGATACAATTAGAAACAACGCATGGTTTCGTGGTGTAGTTGGTTATCACGTCAGTCTAACACACTGAAGGTCTCCGGTTCGAGTCCGGGCGAAGCCAGTTCTTTTTTAATCGCAAAACAGGATTGCTCCTCCTCTCTCTTTTTTTTTTGACCTTGCTTCCACCATTCTTAGACCATCTTGTGCTATCACTTACACAAACATATACTATCATAAGGTAATAATATCAATGCCTTCTGGGATTACCACGTGAAACGGACATCTTGTGCTACCTCTTAGATATCCTACAAAAGGTAGAATTAAAGCAATTATGTGTAAACAATTCTTTACACGGGCCTTTTGCTGGTTGCTGCGCTAGCGCTACACTGTTGCCCCTGTTACACAAGAAAAGTTCCCAGGTTTCTCCCGCACAATTCTGTTCCCAAAGGCAGTCAACACTGACTTGAAATTCAGCGCCCTGTGCACCTGCACCGAATCAAATGCTGAACAAAGTTTAATTCCATCATCCACATGATGTAAATCCCAAAATACGAACATGGAGCACGACCCACCTCAATCAGGTGTTCCATCTTTGTATTGTACCAAGAAGTGAAACATCCCTATATTTCTCGCCGCAGCCCGACACTACGAGGTACACGAGCACCTCATGGGTGCCATTTGATGTTGCAGCCGACACTACAGGGAACCAAACACAAATGTCAGAAAGCAGAAATGAAATTGTAAGGTGCGACAACAGCGAATCAAATTCTGAGGTAGCCAAAGTGACCTCGGCTTTTGTACAAAGGACAATTCTTGGCCACTGAGCGCACAGTCAATTGCACGGCTTAGATCCCTGTAAAATTGGGAAAAGAACTTTGAGCACAGGGGGAGACTGCAGAGTTGTGCGCGCGCTAACACAACGTCACAAAATTTACCTTCCAGTTACTGGCACGTTGTTACTAGGTCTTGAATCGTCGAACTGTCCATGGTAGAAAAGTTCAAAAGGCCTTCGCCCATCCTGCTTTCCGATCGATGAATAGAATCAGTTATTATTTGGATATTGCACAATCGGTGAATGCTGGAATCAGTGGTCTTACTTTTTTGAATAAGTAAAACTCAGGTGTGCAGACTGCTCCAAAAGCCTTGGCTACTTCTTGAGACTGTAAGTTGCAGTAGTATCAGTGACAAACAAAAAATAAATAAAATTAGTCAGAAGGAAGAACTTCAATGCTGAAAGCATAGCACTTGAACTAAACATCTTCATGGTCATTGAATATCTTTGAATTGAAGGCACAAAATGGCCAGACCTCATCATAAAGATATGGGAAATGATATTTGAACAACTTTGCTTCTTCTGCCATACGTTCTGGGCCATCCTGCAGTAACAAAAAAGTCAATTTTTGGTTCAACCAGAAAACCTGAACAACTGCATGAATCATAGAAAACATATGTCCTCACAAAGGAGCGTGAGAACAGAAAAGCAGAACTGAGGACTCAACTAGTAACTTGTTTGTAAAGCAACCCCCACTGTCACTAAGCAAAAGTTATTGTGCAATATATGCTGTTAAAATTTCCAAAATTTGAGTACCAATATATGTAAGAGCACATTGAAAGAATGCTTGACAGTCTGTAGTTTTGTTTTACCAGAGTAGTCATAGTCAAAGTCTTGCATTCCAGATCTTAACAATTAAAAAGCATGCTACAATAAAATTATGGAGATCCTTATGTTATGTCCAAAAGAAACTCCTGGTCCTGTTTCAGAAAAAGCATAAAAACAAGGTGGCAAGTAAGCAAGCATCGGTTGCAACTCCTAACCTGGGGATGTGTCCTAACTGAGTTGGACGATATGGCAACAGCACCAAGTCCTTTCTGTATATTGTATGTAGAAGTCATATCACAAATGTAAACAGAACAGGAAGCTCTGCCAGCTCTTCCAGGTCGTTACCTCCACATAGAAAGAGGTGAGCTTGGCAATGTCCTTTTTCAGATGCTTTACAAATGGACAGTGATTGCATATGAACATAACCTGAACAGAGAACAATTCAGACGGGGTTCAGAATGTGAACTGCAAGAGCTGACAACAATGAACAATGGAACTGAGCATATATCTGTAGGTTCAGACTCATTTGCACAGGAAATAAAAATTCACTGACAAGCAGTGCAGAGTTGCCCTCGAAGTCGTCCAACGTCCAGAGCTTCCCGGTCAGTGGCTCAGGGAGCTGCACACCAGCATCATCAGGCTCAAAATCAAATCTAGATCAGGACTTTAGGAAGCAAATCGACTGACAGACCTCGAACTCCGGCGCGCGGAAGCCGATGCCGACGCCGGTGGACTCTGTCCGGGCCATGCGCACCCGGAGCCGCCGCCGCCGCCTGCCCGCGGCCGGCGGCGAGGCGAGGGCGCCGTGCGAGCGGCGGTGGAGGAGAGGAAGCGCGATGAGGCGCGGGCGCGATGAAGAGGCGGCGAACGCAGAGGGGAGGAGGGAGGTCGTCCGCGCGCCGGCGACGGACAGGGACATGGCGCGCGCTGCTCTGCTACACGGCTACACCCCTCCCTGTGTGTGTGGGGCTGTGGGCGACCGAAGCTCGTCCTCATCTATACACATGTCCAATCGTGCCGCCCCGCCCGGCCCGGCACGAAGCCAAAAAAAAAAAACACGGCCCGAAAGGGCCGGGCCTGGAGGTCGGCCCAGGCCTGGCACAGCGGCCAAGCTGTTTTTCCTCGTATTTATATGCAATACAAGTCCATGCAACAGAACATACTAAAAGTGGTAAAGTAAATCCTAAAAGCCTTGTACCAAAGTTTTTAGGCTCTCATAGGTTCTTTGAAGATTCTTGTACGAAGTTTAATGAAATTCAAGTAGGTTTGATTTTTTTTTTAAATTTAAATAAAATGGCAAGTCTTTTACTCTTAACTCCATCCGGACCAAATCCTTCCTGGCCTACTTTTTTTTTTAAAAAAAACAAATTCCTTGTTTACCATCGAAAAATGATGCAATTCCTTATTTAGCACTAGAAGAAAATGTTCTTCGGAATAGCAATACTTTTATTTTTGGTGCCCTAAATAGCACAGCCATTAGATCTGACCTTAAACAAAGTGTAATGTCAAAATATGTTCAATGTCAAAAAAAATGGCACTGCTAAATAAAATTGTTAAGAAAATCACTTTAACATGCTATTGGTGTTACATATGAAAAAAATAGGGGCAAAATGGTCTTTTCCCCACCAAGTTAACGTCATGAGGTCAGATCTAATGGTAATTCTATCTAGGGAGCTGCACACCTTTTATCTTCCCAAATAGAGAATTGCATCATTTTGTGATGCTAAATAAAATAATTTCTCTTTTTTTTCTCTCCCGAAGCTCAACCTAGAACACGTGCCTTGTTATAAAGAGCCAAGGCTGTCACCACTGGGCTGCCAACTGTTGCGCGTCATTTGGCAGCCGAATAAATACGTTGCCTGCGCTATCCCATTGAGTTCTCTTAGCTTCCCTCCGTCTAGTATGCTTTTTACTGGGATTCTTTTTATATTTTTTAATCCTTTTTTATTCAATATTTTAATAATAATCACTCCTAATTTTTGTTTTGCACATTTGACCCTTTTGGTCGCGCCAATGCCGTCGGTGCGACAAAATAACGTTGTCGTGCCACATCCATTGGCGTGGCAACACGTGCTACGTTAGACAGTGTTTTCAACTTGAAAAACCTTATTACGCCACTCCCGTTGGCGTGACAGTATTGTTTTGTTACGTCACCGAGTTGCGTGACAAGACTAAATCTTAGAAAAATCATAAATTTTCGATACGACATCGGATGATGGAGATGAACTTTATATGAAAATTATAGATGTCAATGAGATCTACAACTTTCTACCGGTGAACTATTCGGCGAGCTTTTCCGGCCAAACCGTCACGTTCCGGCGTCAACCACCACCACCACAAGGTAGATCTCGTCATTCTCTACACCGTAGTGTCCTTCTTTTCTTCCCTTCGTTTTTCTTTTTCCGACGAGTTTTCCGGTGAGATACTCCATGGACGACACATCATTCTTCTCCGGACGACCATCCCTACCGCTGTAGGCCTGGGCCTTAGGCCCCGCGTCGCTGGGCGCTCGGGCCTCCTCCTCCCCCCCCCCCCCCCCCCCCGCGTTCTACTCCTGTTTCAAGCAGAGCAGGTAGCCACCGCCGCCCCTGCACGTGTGTGCAAGCACGCCGCACGGCATGGCCGGCCAACCGCCGCCGCCGCCCCTCTGGACGCGTGCGCACGTGGCTGTGCCACGGCCGACGCCGCCCGCAGCCCTCTAGGCGGGCCGCCGACCAGCCCTGGCTAGGTCCTCGACTCCCTCCATGAGCAACAGCAAGCCTCCATGGCTGGCCACGATCAGCTACGGCCCAAGGTAGAAGATGATTCAAATTACAGAATTGCCACTGGTTCTTTTAATCTCCGTCGTTTCTTCGTTTTAGCTCCGTTTCAGTTCGTTCCAGTTGCGTTAGTTTCATGTTGTCGAGATCTACACAGTAGCAATATTAGTTTATATGTCACATGTTTATGAATTTATTTTATTAAAATATTAATTGTGATATAATTAATTAATCAATGTTTAAGAAAAATCGATTTAGGTTTTTGATTTTGATTCGATTGCGCGAGTTTCATCGCAATGTGTGGTACGTGTTAGCAGCGATGTTTAACATGTCTCACATCATGGAAATTTATAAGTTAAATATTAATTTGATTAAGGATTATTCAATAACTTTTTAATTAAAAGCAATTTAAGTTCTAATTCCGTTTTACACCATTTAAGTTGCGTTTGGTTCATGCTGACGTGAACTATATGTTAGGGGCAATGTTTTTCATGTCACATGTTTTTCCATATATAGCTAAATATTAAATTGATTAGTATATTTGCACACTAGTTTGGAATTAAAAGCAATATAGGTGCTTAACTTTGATAATTTATACCTAAAAGTTAATATGATTAATTGTTAACTTAAAAGTGTTTATAGAATATGATTTGATTAGCTGAACAAGATACATATGTGATAAGTATGAGTAGATGCTGTCACATGCTTAATTCCTTTGCAAAGGTAAAGTTTAATTTGTTTAATAAATTATGTGATAACATTTATAAATAATACATGATTAGCTTTAACTCGACTTTTAAAACTAAATATGTTGTGATTAATCTAAATCAATATTGCTCATATAGTTTTCTTAGCTAACCTAAAACAAGCTCATAGTTGTTTCTTTTATAATATAATATAAATCTTTTGATAGTGGTTTTCTTTTAACCATAGCTCATTTCCTAGTGTCTCTTGCATTCTCATAACCGTAGCATCGAGCCGTTCTTGTTGCGTTACTTTTGTTTCGGTGTGTTCTACGCAGTGGCATTAGTGGTTCTCATGTTACTCAAATGTGTTTTTGGTAGTTAAAAAGTTAATTGTAATAATACTATCACTTGCATCGTTTTCGGAATATAAAGTCAATATAGGTTTTATACTACGCTCTTTCTTAAGCAAGGAATCAAGTTGATTAATGAAAATATTTACATGTGTTTCTACAGTTAAAATAAGTTACATGGATAGGTTTTATTTTCCGTTGCACTGAAAATCCTTCGATGGCCGCTTCTTCGTTGAATCGCATATAGCGTGTCTTTTGCGTTTGTGTGCTCGTAGCGATACGCCATTATGCTTATTTTATTGGTTGGTGTATTGTTCTCATATATTCTTGTTTGTATGCCATGTATGGATGTTTGTGTGGTGATATATGGTTCAGTCAATCGGTGAGGTTTACGTGGTGATTAAGAAGCTATTCTCTGAAGACTAGAAGCTGAGAATTGAAAGCAGAAGATTGAAAGTAGAATACTAAAGGCTTTTGAGCGTATTGCTTTGGGGGAAAAGCAAGTTAAGGCAAGTATAGCATGGGACCATCCTTGTTACCTATTCACCTTTAATCACTTAATTCATATTGCATGTGTCTACCTTGTTGTCAATAAGGATATCCTAGATATTTGACATCTTGTACCTTGATACCTTTGGGATATTGCATTAGGTAGTTTTTGCTAGTGCTTAACCAAAACCATGATCTTGTAACTTGACTAATGGTATATGCAATAAACATTAAAACATGACTTTTTAGTAACATGGAAATAGGGGGGGCTGGAGTGTTTAGCTACTTTCTAAATGCTTCAGATTCCTCTCCCTCAGGACTTATTTATAAGTGATCATCCGGGACTTATAGTACAGCTATGAGGGCTATATGGCTCTGGCTTTAGCTCAGTCTGAGGACCTTTTCTAGCTTGTTAGTGGTTACTTTTATGGCGCATGAGGGTATGTTTCCTTTCCTGCTAGGATGTGTGTACCGTGCTGCGATGCCCACGTGTGCCACTCCTAGAGATGGTCCACATATGCCTAGCGGCTCTAACTTATTAGACGAACCTTTGAAAGGCTTCATAGTGAACCCTACCGACCTTCCTTGGTAGTGGGTCAAGAGGCTGATCACCTCGGGAGAAAGGGTAAATCACGACTCACAGTGAAAGTGTACAACCTCTACAGAGTGTAAAACTGTTATAACAGCCGTGCTTACGGTCACGAGCGGCCTTGGACCCTTATGGAATAGAGATGATCACTAATGGATAATGGTACTAATGATTAATTGTTTATGTTATACATTATTCATGTTTACCTGATCATGTGTTTATGGGCTTATGGATAAACTTGTTGCCAACCAATTGCTAAAATTATGCTAAACAAAGGCTAATCACAGTAAACCAGTGTCAGCCTTTTAAGCCTCATGAACCCCATGATATAATTGTTAAGTACGATATGTACTTACGCTTGCTTTACTTTTCTATACATTGGATAAAAATCCCGGATGGGTACCAGATTGCTGGTTTAGAGGAGTTAGGCTTGTGGTCAACCAGTCAGTCGTCCCTGTTGATTTGGAGTCTTCACTTGAAGATCGGAGTCGACTTTCCGTTGTCTATACTCTAAGGTTATATTCCTTTTACTAATACGTTATGTATTAAGTATTGTCTCTTGATATTACCCTTATTTGTGGCTATATGTGAGATTTGACTTCCTGGGCTCACATATAGTGTGTATCTGGTTTTGTCTTTAAAACCGGGTGCTACACATTCTTCCCTATTTCAATCTCTTTTGACACTTTTTCTAGCTCAAGAAGAAAGGAGGGGGCGGTTCCAAAGTTGTTGGCGGTGTGTATCTATAGCTTCATGATGGGATGGCGAGCGAATACATTCCTGTGCCACTGAATACCTCGCTAAAGGGGTGGAATGCCAGGTGGTTCTATATGAAGCAAACTAATTCTGCCATCCGATGTGACACCGACCAGATTCTGGAGAATCAAAGGAGCTGGTCGGAGAAACCGACCAGTGCTAATATGGAACAGGTGAAGGAGCTCCTCGAGCTCATGAGGGGAGATGAGTGGAGTAGTGGTGGCGGTGAACTTCATACTGCATCGCATCCAGGCCTGCAAGGAGAGGGCTCATGCGAGCTTTGACTTCAAAGGAGATACTAACAACACCTAGGAGAGGATGAAGAACCTGACAAAGGAGGTTGTGCTACACCGGGCCACTGAACTATTTGCTCTAAACGTGTCATACACCGTGCCAAGGCAGCTGAAACCCTTCAACTGCATAAACTCACCTCCTCAGGTAAAAATCTCGACTGTTGTTCCTGGTGCTTTTTATCCCATGCCAGTGCTGAGTAGTGGAATAATTCGCTTGTGGAAAAATCAATTGGTAGGAACGGGCGGCGTACTTCTTGGGCGTGTCGAGGAGCGAATGGCCAGAGGCAGTGGATGCTAGGCTGACCACTCAGCTAGAGGAAGGTGCCATCAGCACCTCGTTCGAATATGGAGGTGAAGGTGTTGGTCAAAAACGGAGTCCCCTCGGTATTGGAGAAAGTTTGGGGGAAAATGGTGGCAAAAGATAAGCCAGCCCAAAAGAAAGGAAGAACAATGGATGTAGCTCCCCGCAAGCCGATCGGCATATCATTTGGTGGTAGTTGGACCACTTAGACGCAGAGTGCGGCAATATATGAGTGGTTGAACAATGATGAGGCACCGGTAGCTCCCCCTCCGAGCACCAAAAAGTCATCGCGCAAAATGCGTGTGGTGGTACGATCGAAGGGAGGAGCAGACGCCCAACGTTGAGTCCCCAAGAAGCAACAGACAGAGAAGACGCCGATGGCAGGGGCCACAAGACCACCAGCCCAGGATGCACAGGTCGACCCCAGAGCAGGGCCTGGGTGCTCAGGTAGGCAGCGCCGATTCCAAACCGTTCATCAGGAAGCTGACGTGTAAGTATCTTTTCTTTGGTATTAGTGGCTGTCCAAACTTTATAGTGGCGGTGATCGATGGGCTAATCTGATGCAGAACGGGGCACATGGAGGATCTGAATCCTTTAGGCTAGACTAGCGAGCGGCCAGGGGCTGGTCTCGGCATGGAGACATTGCAGATAGACTTTGTCCTAGAGTCGATAGGCGCTCATTGGTTTGCGGAGGATTCGACCACCGCTGCTGATGGAGTTGGAGGTGGAGAGCGATCGGCGACAACGACAGGCGATTCGATGGAGATGCTAGGAGCAATAGCGAGAGCCACCGAGTCTTTGAAGGCAAAAGTGGGAGCTACCGGGGCTATGCCGGAATCAAGGGCACAGAGGCCAGTGGCGTCGGAGGAGCAAGCGGCGCACCCTAAGATGCCGTAGGGCATGGTCGGTCACTTTGTGTGGCCACTGAGCCCCTAAGGAGCGCCACTAGCTGTGGAGGAAGAGGATGGGCTCAAGGAGATCGAGCGTGGAGGATCATGACCTCAGACTATCCGCATCTCCCCAAGCGAGGGGAGGAAATTGTAGTCATAGAAGAGGAGGACACCAGTAGGGAGCTGAAGAGGCTACGATCCACCCTTTGCACAGCTATGAAGCAAATTGAGGTTAGTGTTGCGTCAGCGGTGTTCGTCTTTGGCGTTGGAGACTATGGTCTTTTTATAATCTTGTGCTTTGTAGGGCATAGCGCAGACTGCTGTACAATGGCAATAGTTGATCAAAAGGATGGAGCCCCTTGCCGAGGAGAATGAGAAATTGAGGGAGATAATGAAACTGATGGAGAAGAACGTCCAGAGAGCCCAACGTGAAAGGGATCTTGCTGAATCAGACACCAAGGACCTAGAGTACCAAAAGGGCACCTTATCTGAGTAGTTGAAGACCGTCTCTGAGCAGCTGGAGCGCACCTCTGAGTAGCTGAAAAGCGTCTTGATGTTGCTGTCGACCATTACATTTGTAGAGCAAGATGCGGAGCTCGGTCGGTTGCGTCAAGTCATTAGTCAACTCCAAGAGGAGAAGGAAAAAGCATATGGGCGAGCGGAGAAACTGGCCAAGGATCTAGAAGGTGAGTCATTCATGGTTGGGGGTGTTGCTGATATGTTTTCTTTGTTTGATGAATCCTTTTGGTGTCTGTAGAATACCGTCGAAAAACCAAGGCGTAGTTTGACACGTAGGAGCTGGAGGCAAAAATCTAGAGGGGAAAATTTGACACCATGGTGGCCGGAGTTAGGCCGGTGCTCGACTATATCGATATGGAGGTAGCTCCTCAGCCCGACGATAGGCCGCCCCATCTGGATGCCATCATTGACAAGTGCAAGGTGGTGTGGGAGAACTTCAAAGGCTTCAACCGAGACGCCGTTGTCTCCATCGTGATGCATGCCCTAGTGGTGGTTCGGTGTCACTAGCCTATAATCAATCTTCGATCCAGTGAATGTAGTTCTGAGGTCGGTGATAATGCTATTTGGGAGATCGAATCTATGGATGATATCTTTGAAGAGCTCGACTGCCTTCTTTGCAGTAGCTGAAACAAGCGGCTTGTATTCGAACCACTTGAGAACTTATCAATGGCGACGTATATGTACCAAAAACCGCCTGGTGCAGGCTTGAAAGGCCCGATCATGTCCAGTCCCTAGCATGCAAAAGGCCAAGAAGCTGGGATGCTCAACAATTCCTACACTGACACGTGTATTTGCTTGGCGAAAAACTAGCATCCTTCACAATATCGGACAAGGTCTTCTGCGTCGGTGATGGCCGTAGGCCAATAAAAACTAGCTCGGAAAGCTTTGCCGACCAGGTTTCTCGAGGCCGCGTGATTGCCACAGGAACCAGAGTGAATTTGAAGGAGTAATTTTGCACACTCTGCTCGGGTGATGCATTTCTACAGTATCCCTTCCTTGGTGCTTTTCCTCATCAACTTCCCATTTACCAGCATGTAATGCTTGCTGTGATAGATGAGGCATTCAGTTTTGGTCTATTGGCAGGTACATTGGTGTTGGTTAGGAACTTGATAAACTATTCCCTTCAATCTACGACTGGCGAAGGTACTGTAAGTACCAGCTGCTTGGCGGGGAGAACTTCTTGAACTTCCTTCTCTTCCTTAATAGATGGCGTAAAGAGGTCTTGAACAAAGACCCCAGGTGAAATCACGGCGTGAGAAGAGCCTATCTTAGATAGGTGGTCGGTGAGCTGATTTTGGTCTCGTACCACATGGTGGTACTCGATACCTATTTACACCAAAATTTGGGAGAAGAACGTGGAAATTCAAAGGCTTCCAAGATTGTGCCAATCAAGGAATCGATTGCATAAGGATCGATATCAGCTAATTCAGATACAACTCTAGAATCGAATCTCTTTGGTTGACGTCAGCAGATAGCAATGATGAGCTATGGCTGGCGCCAGGAAACTACATATCGGACTCTACAAAAAGAGAAAGATTAGGGTCCAAGTTATCTTAAATTAGGAATGTTTTCTTCTATGCCGAAGATTGTAATGAGTCGTGCTCGAGTAGGTTCATGTTTAGACTCTGGGTATAAATATTGGACCCCGGCTATTGTAAGAGGACACACAATCAATCAAATACAAGTTACTTACTTTTTTCAGCTCTGGCCACCCCTTAGGAGTAGGAGTAGAGTAGATCTTGGTGAGTTCTTCAGCGAGCAGGGCTGCATCGGTCTAGCCGACCTTTGGCTTATCTATAAGTACCATCATGGCTTATACTTTTGTTCGTACGGCTGCATCGATCCGGTCGACCTCCACTGTGACTCTGGTATAAGCTAGTTATCGACTCTTGTTTAGTTCAAGTACGGCTGCATCGATCCGGTCAACCTCCACTACTCAAACTAGATTAAGGTCAAGTTATCGGCTCTATCTAAGGGTGGCGTCCTTCGGATAGATTCATTAAGTTACTGATATTGCTTATTGCTTTCATTATTTATTTAATTACAACAATATCACTTTGCCCGATTGGGATTGATCTAGATCGGCCTTATATCTTGTTTAACCCATCGTTTATTAATCTAAACTGATCTAATCTGCACCTTAAATGACAAGTTATGTTTTATCTGCTATTTTATGTCAATCTTTATCGTGCATAGTGTGTGGTTAAGGCATGTCTGGTCTTGAATAGATCTATTGGCTAACGAGAACCATTCCATGACCCGTTATCATGGCCTGTGTGATTCTGCCTCACACCCCACTATTAGCACCGTAGAGTGGGGATTGTTACTTGGTAGATCTATTCCTGATTGGGCATGACCTTAACTGTGCGCTATGCCTGAATCGACTGTTCTAGCCGATATCGAGTGTTTTCACATATGCAGTTCACGTTTTGAGACCGTTGAAGTAAAGATAGGTTGAAAGATGTCTTAGACCCATGATCTTATTATTGTATTATGGCCTGTATGATTTTGCCTCATGCGCCACTGATATTAGTAATAAGTTAGGGTCATCGAATTTATCGCTGTTTCTACAGACTACATGATTCTGCCTCATGCCCCACTGGTCATAACGATAGATGAGATCTAATATGTTGATTAGATTTATCTCTATTAAATGGTTAAATGATGATGAGCTGCTTATTTTATATAAAAAGAGATTTGGTAACTTACAGTCATTGGCTTAGCATAAACTTATTATTGTTGACATCCTATTGCCATTGACCTGTATTTGTCTAAATAACGATATTTATCCTGAATTATAATTGATTTTCCTTCCATAAATCCATGAGTTTTAACTAAATTATTCTTATGAGTATGCTAGAATCGGCGATTTAGTCGATCTCCTTCCATATCGGCTCTCAGAGCCACACATTCGGGACTGTCTGGCAACACCGGCTTGTTCCACCTTAAATTATTGATTAGCTTTCTCTCTTTGTCAATTGCAGGGTCAAATTAACTGGCACGTCTTGGGAGGAGTGTGCAGGATCGATAATCCCTGTGTTGAAGCTAGGTGGATCTCCAGCTCCATTGAGCGGACCCTTCTGGCTTACTCATGTGCCCCGGCATAGGATGAAATTTCATGCCGACACACGTTCTGGCACGTCTGGTGGGACACCACAATCATCATGGTGGCTTACAATAACAACGACATCCTTATGGTACCTTATAAAGACCTACCTGATGGAGATAAAGATGTCATCGGCAAAGCTATAGTAGAATTTCAGAACAAGTGTTTGCTGTCCTACACCAAAACACGTGACAATATAATTATTTAGAAATATCCACTACCCAGAGTTCTGTTGCATGGACTAACAGATGCAGATGAGACTAAAGACATGTGTTTCTTCATGGAAGCTATAAACAAGTCTGTTCATGATGCCATATCGAACCATAATGAAATTTTCTTGAGCACATTCCATAACACCATGAAAGAGGTGTTTCATGGGTTTCCAGTTGATCAGGTTGGACCAGCTTATTACAACATTCCACATCCGTTGACTCAGGGTACTAATCAAACTGGTACCAGCCATCAAGAAGCAGCACCAGCTGGTAATGATGATATCCAGGCAGTTCAGAGTTCATCTAAGCAAGCTCAAGGTGTTACTATGAATCATATATAGTATAATCTTGGATCGTCAGTGTAGCATGTGCAACAGCCGATAGGGCAAGGTTAGAACCAGGTGATTAATTTTGGCACATCAGGCCACATACCATTGTCGGCTCAAAAAATAGCACCATCAATTCAAAGGATTAGTAGAGATATAGATCCTAATGTCTATAACCAGAGACTTCAAGCAGCACATCAGCAAAGGACCCAGTAGATAGAGATTCCATAAGGGTATCATTATGGCATAGATTATAACACCCTTCACATGATTCCGAACCTAGGGTATCAAGGCACATGTGATTTCAATCCACAGATGGGTCTGCAAGTGTAGAGAAATCCAAATTCACATGCTGATGAGTTGTTGCTAAAGGTGACCAAGATGATGAAGAATCAATTTGGTTTGAAGCCAAAAGGGTCGACCTTCTCGTACAAACGCCCATATCCGGAATGATATGATTTGGTCACTCTTCCTGCAAATTATAGGCTCCCAGAGTTTGCTAAGTTCACTGGCCAAGACCACACAAGCACAATAGAATATGCCAGTCGGTATCTTACATAGTTGGGTGAAGCATCCGTTGAAGAGGCCCATCGAGTTTGTTTCTTCTCCTTGTCCCTGTCGGGGCTAGCCTTCACTTGGTTCTCATCACTGCCAGTCAACTCCATTGCCAATTAGGCTGACATGGAAAAGAAATCTCATACATATTTTTATACTGGGACTAGAGAAAAGAAGATTATCGATTTGACAACTATAAGATAGAAAACTAATAAATCGGGCACTGAGTTTTTTCAGAGGTTTCGGGAAACTAGGAATTTGTGCTTCTCATTAAATTTGGCTGATGATCAGCTAGCCGCTTTGGCCGTTCAAGGGATGCTGCCAACATGGAAAGAAAAACTACTGGGACAAGAGTTTGACAACTTGGGTCAATTGGCTCAATGAGTGGTGGCGCTCAATAGCCAATTCCAGAGTATGCGCAGAGATACCTGATTCCAGAAGAGTACCACAGTGGCTGAAGCTTATAATCTATATTCAGTCGATGACAACTACGAAGATGAAGAAGAAGAGGTTGTCATGGCTGAATGGAATTGGGGCAAAAAGACAGTACTGGTGTCAAATCCTTGGGGAAGAGGAGTCAAGGAGAGCTATGACTTTGACATCACAAAATTAGAGAAGCTCTTCGATTTCTTGCTTGAGAAGGGACAGATCAAGTTGCCCGATAATCATGTTATGTTGCCCCCTAATTAGTTGAAGAATAAGAAGTTCTATGAGTTCTATAATGCTACTTCTCATTCCACTAATGAATGCAGAATTTTCCGACAGCATATACAGAGGGCTATTCAGCAAGGAAGACTCAAATTTGATATGCCTCAGAAAATGAAAGTTGATGATAATCGTTTCCTAGGAGATCAAAACATGGTCGATGCTAGGCTTCTCAAAGGAAAGACTAAGGTCCTGACATCAACCAAATCAAGAGAAGCTGGAACAGTCGATCTTGAGATGCAAATATTGGCTGACGAGTATAGAGAAATTAGAAGACATCGCGACAAGCAAAAGAGCCGATATGAGCAGGGAGAAACATCAAAAGATGGGGCGACAAAGCCACGGGTTACATCTCGAATTCTGTTGAATAAATGGCAACGACAGAAGGAAAAGAATTATCAATGTTGGTTAGAAGAGCAAGAATACTAGCATCAACAGGAAAAAGAGAGGTATGAAAGAAAGCAAGCTGAATCACATTAGAATTGTTCTTTCTTCAGACATTGCTGGAACGAAGGTTTGAAGTTGCCTTCTAGGAATAACTGTCCAAAGTGTAGCGATCAATATTAGGAGTTTAGTCAATCTCAAGCCAATCGCCGGTCTTTCCATGCTCAAGATGCATATCATCATAATAACATGGATCAACGATTAAAAAATTGAAGTGTTCATAATCGGCTTGGAAAGAGAGTTGTTGATCAAGACTGGGCTGATTATGAAGAAGAAGGCAATGAGAAAGAAAATGTTTGGCAGGAAGGTCAATGGTGTCCAGGAGGTTTGACAAGAAGCCAGAAGAGAAGGGCGCAACGCCTAAGGAATAGAGAGTTGGAACAGGCTCAGGCATCCAGTAAACCTCAAGTATGGCGTGCTAAACAAATAGCCGATAGAAGTCAACCATTGACCGATATTCAACTGGCTTTTCTGTTGCCATCAGAGTTCAGAGCTCCGGCAGATCAAGAAGTTTATTCGGATTTCGATGAATCGGAGTATGAAGAGATAGTTGCCAAGCTAACGATTATATAGCAGGCTATATTTGATAAACCAGTCAAGCATCGCCACTTAAAGGCTTTATATATGATAGGTTTTGTTAATGGAAAGTCGATGAACAAAATGTTGGTAGATGGAGGTGCTTTGGTTAATCTTATGCCTTACACCACTTTTCGTAAACTTGGCAAGGGACCAGGAGATCTGATTGAGACTGACATGATGCTTAAGGACTTTGGGGGTAATGCGTCTAAGACCCAGGGGGAAATGAATGTCAAACTGGCAATCAGGAGTAAGACTCTACTCACCACATTCTTTGTCATCGATGGAAAAGGGTCATACAGTTTGCTCCTTGGTCATGATTGGATTCATGCGAACTGTTGTATACCATCGACCATGCATCAGTGTTTGATTCAATGGCATGGAGATGATGTTGAGCTGGTTCGCACTGATGAGTCTGTGAGTATCGCAATAGCTGATCCAGTCTTTTGGGAACTAGGAGACTTTGAATGCTTTTCTGGCAAGTTATGGGAAGGAGGCTTCATTAAGATCAGTAATGAAGGCCAACAGCCGATCCAAGCAATCAGCTCTGAGAGTTTGTTTTGATAAATAAACATGGCTTCGCGTGGCCGTTGGACTAAGGGGAGTAAGCATTGGTCCAGGAGATAGGCTTAGGTCGACGTATGTGAACGCTAAGTCGAGTCATAAGTGTAATCCAGAGTTGATAAATCTATTAAAGGAAGTTTTGTTTCGCTTAATGGGATGCTTGGCCTAGACTGTTCGATCGTTTAACCTTTGGTTTGAAAAGTGCTGATGCAACCTATCAATAGCGTTCGATGAAAGATATTTGAAGGGACATTATCCTAACATTTGATCAACACTTGATAGCCGATTCGTTTAGTCGTCGGCTCTAATAGCCAGTACCGGAAGGTATCGCCTCTAGTTCAAAAAAAAATAAAGACCTTCGAATATATAAAAGCCGATACAATATGTATTGCCTCCAGAGCCAAAATAAAAACAAAGACATTCATGACACATATAGGTGCATTGCACTGAGATACATTCATGAAAGAACAAAAGGTTTCATTCATTAGTTTGCCCTAAGAACAGACTAATCAAAGACCTTATTCACCACATCCTGAGCAGATGTGATGTCCACGATGGCCTCAGCCGCGACGACAAACTCCTCAAGCAAATCCTCATGCTCCTCGGGGCCGTCGCCCATTAGAAACCAGTCTCTATGGCATGGAGCTCGTACCCAATCTAGACTTGCACCACGGTCAGCCTACCGACGCGCCATGACGAACGCCGTGGAGGGCAATCTCCTGAACGTGGGCCAGAATGTCTTGGAGGCGAGCGTTGATGAGGGGACCCCGAGCATTGACGACGTCTATGGCCTCATTCGCCGCTAGTTGGAGAGACTCCAACTGCACTGTCAGGGCTGACAATCATAGCAAATAGAAGAACTATCAAGATAAAGACAATGAAAATCAGAATAGAAGCGTTCATGAAACTCATCTTACCCGTCACCGTGGCGTCAGACTAGGCCAGCCGCGCTTGAACGGCACTGGCCTCCTCCAAGGCTGCATGAAGGGCAACCTGAGATACCCCGAGGTAGATCTCGAGCTAGCCATTTTTTTAACACCCTAAAATTTGTACTTTTGGAAATAGAGCTAAAATGATTTAATTTAAAATTTATGTGCACATGAAAACATAGGAAAATAAAAATTTTCATTAAATTAAAATTTATCATAGGAATTTAGCAATATTTTTGCGCATCCATGCTGATGCATACTTATTACTATGATGAGTGGTTTTGTCCAAAACTTAAAATAATTTCAAATGCTTTTGAAATTTGGTTTAGAAATGGATTTGGAAAAAAAGAAAGGAAAGAAAGAATTCATCATCTCCTCCCCTTTCGGCCTAGCTGCCTGTACTGCACTGCTTCCCGCTCTTCTGCTCTGGCTTGGCCTACTCTCCCACATGGCCCAGCTCGCGTTCTGGCCTAGCCGCATGCAGTAAGCCCAGCGAAGCCGCCGTCGTTTACCTCTCCTCTCTCGCTACCACCCCGGCCCCATCTGTCAGCGGGGTCTTCTTCCTCCTCACGTCGTAACCGCATCGGGCGCCACCATAGGGGAGTCCACTGCGTCCACGTCGTGTCGCCTTGTTGTGTTCTCCAAGCTAACTGCCCCATAAAAGCTGACCCGAGCCCCTGCCGTACCCGATTTTCTCATCGACAGCCACCCTTCGCTCGAGCCGCCGCCGCGGACGCCTTCTGCTGCTTCACCATCGTGCCTAGACCGTTGTTGAGTCCCTCATCTAGGATGACAGAGCCACCCCATCGAGCACTAGGATGTACCCATTTCCTCTGAGCCGCCACGAGCAACCTAGGTGAGTACTCCGTGCTTCCTCGTCTCTCCCCATGCTTGTGACGATGTCCTCCGAGCTCCAATTCACTAGCAATGGTGCCACCGCGTCCCACACCGGTGCCAACTGATCTAGTAGTGCCGTGCCTGACCCATGGGCCACAGCCGAGATGAGCGCGCCATCCCCTGCATCCCGCTTCCCAGCGCGCAAGCACGCATGCAAACGCACGACATCGCGCGAGCGTACCGAGCCAGCAAAGAAGCCATGCGTGCCCAGTTATGCTCTTGCTAGCTTGACGACATCATCATCACGTCACCCACACATTATGGCCGTTTTCTTATAGAAAAACAAATCCTGAAATACAATAGAAATACACAATCATGTTGAGCCGTCCAATCTGAGATCTATGGCCCAGATTAAAACATACCCCTTCGCATGCCATATTGCTAAAGAGCCCCTCCAGTTCTCTGTTTTCAAACCCACAGTCCCTAGCGCCTTTCCTGATTTCATTTTCTTCTTTTGAAAGCATATTTTGTTTCGGTTAGATTGAAAATACGTTTTCAGCTATTTACAGTTTTGCCACTAGATTTGTTTAGGCCATAACTTTTTTGTTTTAACTCTGATTTGACCCGTTCAAAGTGCGTTAGGTTCATAATTTCATAACCTACATGTTCATACTACTGTTAAGTAAGTTTTCAACTTTTAAAATTCATGATTAGATTTAATCTATTATTTTAATAAAAGAAATCTTATTTAATTTATATCTTCTACGTTTTAACTCCATTTTGACCCATTCAAGTTGCGTTAGATTCATAGCAACGAGATCTACATGTTAGTAACAGTGGTTACCATGTCACTATTTCTGAAATTTCATGGTTTAAATTGTAATTTGAATAATAATTGTGCAATTGGGTTTTATAAATAAAATATGATTTGTTTTACTTTAGTATTATATTTTAAACCTAAATTTGACTTAAATTATATTATCTATAAAATATCTTATATATGTTTTTATATAATTAAAACACATGAAGCTAATAGTTTTATATTTTCTTTTATGAGTAGATCTTTTGGTAGATGTATCTTTTTCACCGTAGCTTCGATTAGAGTGCTTTTCGCGTCTGTGTGGTCGTAGCAAGACTTAAATTTGTTTTATAAGCTTTTCATCCTAATTTTATGTTTGGTGTACTGTTCTAATTTAGATCTATTGTTTGCTTCATGTATGATTGCATGGATGCTTGTGTGGTGCTTTATGATCTTGTCCAGTCGGTGAGATATACGTGGTGATCAAGAAGTAGAAGAACGTTGAAGATTAAAGCTTACCAAAGGGTCGGTGTTTTAAGGCAAGTATAGCATGGGATCTTCCTTGTTGTCCTAAACACCTTTAATCATTTAATCCATACTGCATGTGTCTACCTTGACTACCGCTAAGGATTTCCTAGTACTTTGTTACCTCGTACCTTGATTCCTATGGGTTATTGCATTGGGTAGTATGATGCTAGTGCTCAACTAAAGCCATGATCTTGTAACTTGACTAATGGTATATGCAATAAACCTTAAAAGATGCTTTTTAGCAACATGGAAACAGGGGGCTAGAGTGTTTAGCTACTTTCTATATGCTCTAGATTCCTCTCCCTAAGTACTTATCTATAAGTGATCATCCGGGACTTACAGTACAGCTGTGAGGGCTATATGGCTCTGGCTTTAGCTCAGTATGAGGACCTTTTTTAGCTTGTTAGAGGTTACCTTTATGGCGCAAGAGGGGCTCTGGTTTGTATGATCTCAGCCAGCCAAGAGGGTGCACTTTGGTTTCTTTGTATTTTGTTAGTCACTCCTTGGAGGAGGGTTCATGCTTACTGATGGGGAAACCTTAGTGGCCCTAACTTGTTAGACAAACCTTTGAAAGGCTTCATAGTGAACCCTGCCGACCTTCCTTGGTAGTGGGTCAAGAGGCTCGTGACCTCGGGCGAAAGGGTAAATCACGACTCACAGTGAAAGTGTACAACCTATGCAGAGTGTAAAACTGGTATATCAGTCATGCTCACAGTCACGAGCAACCTTGGAACATTTACGGAATAGATGATGAACACTAATGATATGGATGATGAAGATGCTCACCAATGGTTAATTGTTTATGCTATTCATTATTCATGTTTACCTGATCATGTGTTTATATGGGCTTGTGAATAAACTTCTTGCCACCCAATTGCTAAAAGATGACTCATTAAAAGCTAATCGTAGTTAAACCAGTGTCATCCTTTTGAGCCTCATGAACCCCATGTTATATTTGTTGAGTACGACATGTACTTACGCTTGCTTTACTTTTTAAATCTTTGGAAAAATCCTAGATGGGTACCGGATTGCTAGAGTTTGAAGGAATTAGGCTTGTGATCAACCAGTCAGTTGTCCCTATGGAAGTGGAGTCTTCACCTAAAGATCAGAGTTGTCTTTCTACTATCTATACTGTGAGGTTATATTCTTTATACTAATACGCTATGTAATAGGCATTGTCTTGTGATATTAACCTTTTTTGTAGCTATATGTGAGATTTGACTTCCTGGGCTCACATATGGTGCATATCTAGTTTTGTTCTTAAAACCGGATGCTACAAAGTGGTATCAGTGTAATGCTGACTATAGGACACAAGCCTAGTTTGAAATTGGCCATCTTAAGGTTTTGAAATTGCTATAAAATCCTTGTTCTATAAATCTTGATATTTTCTTCTCTACTATATATCTACCCTTGATATTCATCTCTACATTGGTGCTTATTTTAAAGTCTTTGTTCTCATCTTCACTCCTTGATTTGATATGCTTTTAGAACTGTTATTTACCACCTTCTTGCATAATCTGAAGATAAGTCTTAGGATTGTTACCCCTAGCATAATGAGGACGATAGTATCGCAAGTTGAGTTAATGATTGAATTGTGCTTCTTTATTGCTTGTTGAATTGTCATTATGCTTATGATTGTTTTGGATCTTTGTCATGAATGCAATGATCTTGTTGGGTGTTCCCATAGTTTCATTTAGTTTATAGGCCTAAGGTATAAGGATCAGTGCAATAGATAGATGAGTTATGGTTTTCTTCTGTTTTCCCTATCCTGTCATTTCGGAGCAGCCAACACTCTTCAGCTTATATCTCTGATTTTGGATGATCATAAATCATGAGAAAATTCTGGACAATAGTAGACTTCCATATCTTTCTCTGAGCGCAAGAATCAGCCTGATAGCTATTTTGGTCATGGAGTTATGAAAATCACAAGATGATGCATTTGTGCTGTTTAAAACCTGGAGCAGTTTCTGTTGAGGACCATTTTCGACCACCTAAACTGTAGAATTTGGAAAAGTATTATATAAGGAAGTTGTGGATAATTTGATAATCTTTCGAACGGTATAAGCTGCAACTTCATTGGATTAACAGAATGTGAGTTACAGCTGTTTTACTGTGCTGTTATTTTTTCTATTCGTGAGGAATTTCATATTTCTTGTTCTTGCCCATACACAAGAGTATCATTGGGATGTCAAAACATCTTGATACTAGTTAGCTCATCTGGAAGAAGGTGCAAGCTACCCTTTTTGTGTCCCCTAGTTGCTCTTTTCTTAAGGGGGTAGCTAAGTTGAAGGATTTGTAAGATGAAGTTTCTTACATTCTAGCGTTTCGTTTACAAGTATTTGTTATCTCTGGGTTTGGTGTTCTCTTGTCTCAATTGCCATCAATCCTATCTTGTCATCTCTTGAAGCTACAATTAATGATGTTATGAATGACTGAGTTCTAATTCATACATGTTGAAAGCAGATGGTTGCTACCAGGAGAAGTGCTTCACAAGGTGCTGGAAGGAATCCTGCCAATCCTAGTCCACCACCATCCAATTCCTCATCTATAGAGCGAGCTTTGATAATGCAGACTCAGTTATTATAGACTATTGCTCAAAATGTGTTGAACAACCCGCATCAAGCACCACCTATTGACAAGCGTAGTAAGTTTATGAAGGGACATCCACCGACATTCTCTCATACAAGCAAGCCACTAGAAGCTGATGATTGGCTTAGAGCTGTGGAGCGATAATTGGACATAGCTCAATGTGACAACCATGAAAAGGTGCTTTATGCTTTCGGTCAACTGCAAGGTACTGCCCAAGATTGGTGGGAGTCATTTAAGTATGGGCGTCCAGACAATGCTCCTGCTATCACCTGGCAGGAATTCAAGGAGAATTTCAGGTCCTACCATGTCCCGTTAGGTGAGGTAGAACTTAAGCAAGAAGAGTTCCTCAACTTGAAGCAAGGATCTATGTCAGTTTGTGAGTATCATAACTGGTTCACTCTATTGTCACGCTATGCTCCAAAAGAGATGGATAGTGATGCTAAAAAGCAAAAATGCTTTTTGAAAGGACTAAATGATGGGTTGCAACTATAGCTGATGACCGTGGTGTATGCCGACTATCAAATATTGGTGGACAGATCAATTGGGAACAAGCGTCGAGAGATGGAAGAGAAGAAGAGAAAACATGACCTTCAACGCTAGTTAAGGAATACTCGTCTCCATTTTGCTGCACAACCAGAATGTCAGTCACACCCTATGAATCTGCTTGAAAGTAATGATCAAGATCAGTATCATCAACCTAATAATGAAGTGCAGCATTCTAGTTCTCAAAAGCCATGTCTGTCATCTCCCACTATCACCTTGATAACGACAAATGTTTCTACTAGTAAGGAAGGTTATGATTGTGATGAGATTGAACACTATAAGAATGATTGTTTTGAGAAGTATGCTGAGAGTAATCAAAGCCCAAATCAACAGCAATAGGAGTCAGAACAGAACATCCATAAGGAGCAGGTGGAAGGCAATAAGTTAAAGTGAAACTACATTCAAGGCTGGTTGAACAATGTGGATCTGATTACCACTCATGGAGCTAAGGAGGTTGTTTATGGTTTGATTGCAGTAAGCTCAGACACTGCTATGGTGTTATTTGACCCTAGTGCATCACATTCATTCATCTCTAGGGAATATGTCGAAGAACATAAGATAACTATGCTTCCGATGAGGAAACCCCTAATAGTTAACTCTCTAGGAGGAGAAAAGAAGGCAAACCACTTATGCCCAAATGTTAGTCTTAATATAAAAGGGAAGAACTTCGAGGCCAACCTTATAGTTTTGGAGTTAATGGACATTGATGTTATCCTTGGAGAAGGATGGTTATCTGCTTGTAAAGGAGTGATTAAGTATGCCCAGTGTTCGGTGCTTCTAACCACACCGTCAGGAGAAAGAATTGAGTATGAGGGTATTCAACTTGCACCTGAGGAATACAAGAATGACCTATTAGCAGGTGCATCCTATTAGGATAGTAATTTAGACTATGAGTTTTTAGATGTTAGTGTAAAGGAGCAGACACCATTGGAGGATCTCAATACGAGAGACGATCATGCTTATGCAGATTGGCCAACCAGGATCTTAGAATGGCTCTTAATGAAAGATATAACTTGGAAAAAAAAGAAGATCGAATAGAGGCAGAGTATCCATATCTCTTTTATCACTATCTTTTGAATCTCGGGGACAAGATTCATCTTAAGGGGGTAGAATTGTAACGCCCTAAAATTTGTACTTTTGGAAATAGAGCTAAAATGATTTAATTTGGAATTTATGTGCTCATGAAAACATTGGAAAATAAAAATTTTCATTAAATTAAAATTTATCATAGGAATTTAGCAACATTTTTGTGCATTCATGCTGATGCATACTTATTACTGTGATGAGTGGTTTTGTCCAAAATTTAAAATAATTTCAAATGGTTTTGAAATTTGGTTTAGAAATGGATTTGAAAAAAAGAAAGGAAAGAAAGAATTCGTCATCTCCTCCCCTTTCGGCCTAGCTGCCCGCATTGCACTGCTTCCCGCTCTTCCACTCCGGTTTGGCCTACTCTCCCACGTGGCCCAGCTCGCGTTCTGGCCCAGCCGTATGCAGTAAGCCCAGCGAAGCCGCCGTCATTTACCTCTCCTCTCTCGCTGCCACCCCAGCCCCATCTGTCAGCGGGGTCTTCTTCCTCCTCGCGTTGTAACCCCTCAGGCGCCGCCACTGGGGAGTCCGCTGCATCCATGTCATGTCACCTTGCTATGTTCTCGAAGCTATCTACGCCATAAAAGCCGACCCGAGCCCCTGCCGTACCCATTTTTCTCATCGACAGCCGCCCTTCGCTCGAGCCGTCGCCGCAGACGCCTTCTGCTGCTTTACCGTCATGCCTAGACACTTGCCAAGTCCCTCATCTAGGATGACAGAGCCACCCCATCGAGCACTAGGACGTACCCATTTCCTCTGAGCTGCCACGAATGACCTAGTTGAGTACTTCGTGCTTCCTCATCTCTCCCCATGCTTGTGACGATGTCCTCCGAGCTCCAATTCACTAGCAATGGTGCCACCGCGTCCCACACTGGTGCCAACTGATCCAGCAGTGCCGTGATTCGATTAGAGTGCTTTTCGCGTCTATGTGGTCGTAGCAAGACTTAAATTTGTTTTATAAGCTTTTCATCCTAATTTTATGTTTGGTGTACTGTTCTAATTTAGATCTATTGTTTGCTTCATGTATGATTGCATGGATGCTTGTGTGGTGCTTTATGATCTTGTCCAGTCGGTGAGATATACATGGTGATCAAGAAGAAGAAGAACGTTGAAGATTAAAGCTTACTGAAGGGTTGGTGTTTTAAGACAAGTATAGCATGGGATCTTCCTTGTTGTCCTAAACACCTTTAATCATTTAATCCATACTACATGTGTCTACCTTGACTACCGCTAAGGATTTCCTAGTACTTTGTTACCACGTACCTTGATTCCTATGGGTTATTGCATTGGGTAGTATGATGCGAGTGCTCAACTAAAGCCATGATCTTGTAACTTGACTAATGGTATATGCAATAAACCTTAAAAGATGCTTTTTAGCAACATGGAAACAGGGGGCTAGAGTGTTTAGCTACTTTCTATATGCTCTAGATTCCTCTCCCTAAGTACTTATCTATAAGTGATCATCCGGGACTTACAGTACAGCTGTGAAGGCTATATGGCTCTGGCTTTAGCTCAGTATGAGGACCTTTTCTAGCTTGTTAGAGGTTACCTTTATGGTGCAAGAGGGGCTCTGGTTTGTATGATCTCGGCCAGCCAAGAGGGTGCACTTTGGTTTCTTTGTATTTTGTTAGTCACTCCTTGGAGGGGGGTTCATGCTTACTGATGGGGAAACCTTAGTGGCCCTAACTTGTTAGACAAACCTTTGAAAGGCTTCATAGTGAACCCTGCCGACCTTCCTTGGTAGTGGGTCAAGAGGCTCGTGACCTCGGGCGAAAGGGTAAATCACGACTCACAGTGAAAGTGTACAACCTATGCAGAGTGTAAAACTGGTATATCAGTCGTGCTCACAGTCACGAGCAACCTTGGAACATTTACGGAATAGATGATGAACACTAATGATATGGATGATGAAGATGCTCACCAATGGTTAATTGTTTATGCTATTTATTATTCATGTTTACCTGATCATGTGTTTATATGGGCTTGTGAATAAACTTCTTGCCACCCAATTGCTAAAAGATGACTCATTAAAAGCTAATCGTAGTTAAACCAGTGTCATCCTTTTGAGCCTCATGAACCCCATGTTATATTTGTTGAGTACGGCATATACTTATGCTTGCTTTACTTTTTAAATCTTTGGAAAAATCTCGAATGGGTACTGGATTGCTAGAGTTTGGAGGAATTAGGCTTGTGATCAACCAGTCAGTTGTCCCTATGGAAGTGGAGTCTTCACCTAAAGATCAGAGTTGTCTTTCTACTATCTATACTCTGAGGTTATATTCTTTATACTAATACGCTATGTACTAGGCATTGTCTTATGATATTACCCTTTTTTGTAGCTATATGTGAGATTTGACTTCCTAGGCTCACAAATGGTGTGTATCTGGTTTTGTTCTTAAAATTGGTGCTACAATTATCTTGAGTTGCGTCGGCATAGCAGTTCTGAGCCGCCCTCCACTCTTGAAGAAAACACCGAGTGTCATCGCCGTTGTAAGAGTCAGAAGAATCAGACGACAAGGCTGGCGCTGAAGATGCAGCGTTAGAGGGCTCGCTGGCCCTGGGAAGAGGACAAAGACTATAATTCAAAACAAATGTAAAGATAAATCAGAACAGTTCATCATCACAAACAAAAGATATCAATCTCACCTCATGCGCCGCAGGCGCTGGTTCACCAGCATATTCTCCTCCGAGACCTCCTCCGCCGCACGCTTGCCATGGTTGTCCTCGCCGTCCATGAAGTTGATCGGATCTACAGGAAGGGAGGAAGGCCGCTATAGAGTTCTGCATGGGCGGAGAAGTGCAAAGGAACAGCAGCGGTTGTGAGTGCAGATGTGTTCGAGGCTGGAGCCCTCGCCTAGTATTTGAAGCCATGAAGTGAAGATGTAGATGCCTCGAGACGTTAAAAAGGCAACCACAATTAATAGAAGGTGAAGCGCCACCTCACTAATACCGATGGGAATACGGCATGGGGTGACTAAAGATAGAAGATCAAGGGGTTCTCTTAATAAAAGTTATGTTTTTAGACCTACATGGGATTAAGATCGAGGGTCTGGAATCAACTATTTTTGATTCAGCTCTTTAGCCAAAACAAAGAAAACACAGTGAGACAACAGAAAGTATGGTTGTCATTGGTTCTACACAAGACATATGTTGATACATGAATTACAAGTCTAGAACATCTTGGATTGCTTTTAACACTTCTAGCCGGATAGCATCAACTTCTGTGATCTATTGTTTGTCTTCTTCGGCTAATCTAGGAATGCTCTCGAGGCTACTTTGGATCGCTCTGTCTTCTCTGACTTTGGCCAGCAATTCCTGTTTCTTTTGTTGAATGACATTGAGTATTTGAGCCTGGGTGGACTTATGATGATCAATGACAACCTTCACATTATCTTGCTCCTTCTCAAGTTCTACACGCCTGGCTTCCAGTTGAGACAATTCTGGGTCAATACTGAGGGAGGAGTTCTTCAAGTGATCAATCAACTGTGTTAGTTCTTTAGCCTCTTGCCTGTTAGAGTTCCCTTTGGCCAACAAAGTTTCATGATCGAACAGATTCCTCTGAGCCTGTTTCACCCTCAGGACCTGATCTTCAAAAATGGATAGAGGGGATAAAACTCTAGAGAGAGCCAGAGATGGATTACCCTTAATGACCAAGAAGGCTCTATGCGTTGAATCAATGTCTTGGACCAAATCAGCTATATTCTTCTCAAACATTGGCAGAACATCTCTTAGCTGATTTTTGGTCTCTTCTGACAAAACTTCCTTGGAAGAAGTGGATGATGATATGATTTCATCCTCATCAAGATACTCCTCAAGATTGAAAGCATAACTCTGGGCTGGAAGATCGAGTGCCTGCGTATAAGGAAATCTTGATTAGAAGGTTTAAATCAGTTTATAACAATTGGATGGCAAAGAAGATATAGTACCTTCTCTGTAGTAGCCGCTATCTAAGAAGAAGGAACAACTGATGGTGCAGTAATAGCATCTGGTTGAATCGGCTCCGAGCTTTCAACATTGGTATCTGCAATATCAAGGAAAATTTTAGTTCATAATTATTGTAGAAGAATAAAAGGGACATATAACTTCCTTACCATCAGTTGTATGCCGAGCTAGGGAGTCAATAGTTTGAGTGTCAATGGAAACAAGATCACCTTCGACACCGATAAGATCATTAACTGGACTGTCAGGCTCCTGCTCTTGTGTAGGTGTTTCCTCATGAAGTATCTGGCATGGTAAGAAGCTAGGTGAAGGATGGAAACCGAGTAGATCAAAAAGTTAAAGAAAATACTCTGACAAGCATCAAGGATAAAACTCACATTTTCTACTGTTATGGAAGCATCGGTTATTTCAACCGAAATCGGCTCCTTTTGAGGATCAGCCGATGGGGGTTCAATTGGTGCTGAGTCAAATGCCTAGGATAGTAGTTTCACACCTAGAGCAGGCTAGGACGCAATGCTCAATAACTGTGAAGGAACGGGATCAGCAGAAGGAGATGAATTGTTTACCTAAGTAGCTGATGGTCTCATTCTATGGAGTCTCTTCCTAGTAGTGGTTTTCTAGGTTGTCCCTTGAGCTGCCTTGCGCTTTGAAGATTGATATGTCACGATGGTGGAGGCAGCATGGGTTTTCATCAACTTCTTCAGTGAAGGTGCGGCCAATCCTATTCTTGAAACTAGGCATAATGGCTGGTAATCTATAGGACGCCCCTTCCTATCCAAGATCGGAGGATCAAATTTAGCATCCTAAAAAGGTCGATTAGAATAGTTGGCAGAGGAATTCATCAAGTAATTTTCTTGAAAATAAATGGCAAGTTACCTCTCTGCCAGAAGCAAATTCCCCATCTAGAGCTATACAGAAAGGGTGAACCAACCCACAGAAAAGATGAGAATGCCATTCTTGCCACCAAGAGTCGAAGAGAGTGGAAGAGAAGTTGACTCTGACCCAGTCATGCAAGCAAAGGAAAGGAAGATCTGACCCCAGTTGGAAAACTCTAGAGACTTCCAATACTTCACTAATATCATCTCTTGGCCTCAGTATATCCTTGAAGAAAAGTTGAGGAGGCAGTTGACCAAAACCAAACTGACAAGCTACAAAAGAGGGGTTGTAGAATTCATAGGTTGGAAGGTTGCCTGGGAGGAAGGAACCTATGGCCATTTTACCATGACCATGATGAAATTTGGCTGGGAGGATGCAAGGCTTGATAAAGGAATTGAAGATTGTAGCCGCCGTCTCATCCGAGCAGCCTGATTCAAATCAAAATTTGAATGGGAAGATCAACTCATTGTTTTCATCCTCGTCGTTTGGCAGCCAAGTTAGGATGTCTGCATCAAACCCTCTATAAAACTTTTTGAAGAGGTGGCCAATGTCAATATCAATTGTTATGGCCAATGCAACCTCACCATAGCTTGTACACTAATGAGTTCTTCCTTCTTCACCTCTATATTCCTCATCAAAGTTGGAGGAGGGGAAACTCAGGTTTTTGAGATCAAGACTTACAATCTTGTGCATGTACAGGTTAAGCCATAGTTGTATCAACCACCATGGGCCACTGATAGCATGCACTGGTTCATTCTTCAGTAATTGGGCACCTACCTGGTACATTAGATGATAAGCAGCTCCTAACAGATACTTTCCAAGAGGGATGTCCTTGCCTACTGCTAGATGCTCAGCCATGAGTTTATGATTATAAGTCAGGCCACAAGACGACCCATAGAAGATGAATCTCTCAAGCCACATGTTTAGAAAGGCTACATATTCCCTTTCACTAACATTTGATTCGTCTCCAATATGGTTCAGAATGTAACTAGCCCATCCTGTGCTGTCTGATATCTTGGCTAATTTCTTGGATCCGACACTCAAGTACTCATAAGGCTGCATTGATCCAATAATTCTAAGGCTGGTCAACATGTAAACATCGGCCAGAGTGATGGTCATTGGACCATGACCAAATACAAAGGCATTAAGAGCGTTGGACCAGAAATAAGATGTGGAAATCAAGAGTGAATCATTCCTCTCCATCCTAGACAATGAGAGTGTCAAGCATTGATTCAAATCATAAACCTCCCAATCTCTACCTTTTTTCTTAGACACCCTATGAAACCAATTTCTCCATCCCTTAGGCATTTTGGGCCAATTTCTGAAGGGAGTTTTGGTATTCCAAGAGGACAAATCACTGCAGACTGTTTGAAGGGGATTTGGTTGGTTTCTTGATGGATGAAATTAGATGGATTAGGATCACCCATAGGCCCAAGAAAGGAAACATTGGAAGCAACAGCTGATGGAACAAGATTTCGTTCCTCATTTCCTAGAAATCGGATGAAATAAATTTAAGGGAAAAAGAAATACAGGGTGGCGACGGGTACTTGGAGAATGGGAAACTTGGAAGGCATACCTCAAGGACGTGGTCACTGGTCACCATTAAAGCCAAAGTAGATTTGAACCTGACGAAGAACGCTTGAATAACGGCTTTATAAGACAGAGGATTTGCTAGGGTTTGAGGCCTTGGCGATGACGGCATCGGATATTAAGATTTGCTCAAGGAAAAAGGGGAAAAGTAGACGGGCCGAGTGAGTTGGAAGAGGTACTGTTGGGATATTATATAAAACTTAGGCCGGGAAGTCAAGAATCATGCTTATATCTCAGAATAGAACGGTTTGCGGTGTGGTAAATGGATAAATAGGAATTTTGGAATAAAATCACTTTTATCCCAAAATTGGGGGCATGTGTTTACACTAGAATTTGGGAGAAGAATGCAGAAATTCGAAGGCTTCCAAGATTGTGCCAATCAAGGAATCGATTGCATAAGGATCGATATCAGCTGATTCAGATACAACTCTGGAATTAGATCTCTTTGGATGACGTCAGCAGATAGCGATGATTAGCTACTGCTGGTGCCAAGAAACTACATATCAGACTCTACAAAAAGGGAAAGATTAGGGTCCAAGTTATCTTTAATTAGGAATGTTTTCTTCTATGCCGAAGATTGTAATGAGTCATGCTCGAGTAGGATTCATGTTTAGGCTCTGGGTATAAATATTGGACCCGGCTATTGTAAGAGGACACACAATCAATCAAATACAAGTTACTTACTTTTTTCAGCTTGGGCCACCCCTTAGGAGTAGGAGTAGAGTAGATCTTGGTGAGTTCTTCAGCGATTAGGGCTGCATCGGTACGACCGACCTCCGGCTTGTCTATAAGTACCATCATGGCTTATACTTTTGTTCATACGGCAGCATTGATCTGATCGACCTCCACTACGATTCTGGTATAAGCTAGTTATCAACTCTTGTTTAGTTCAAGTATGGCTGCATCGATCCGGTCGACCTCCATTGCTTGAACTAGATTAAGGTCAAGTTATCGGCTCTATCTAAGGGTGGCGTCCTTCGGATAGATTCATTAAGTTACTGATATTACTTATTGCTTTCATTATTTATTTAATTACAGCAATATCACTTCACCCGATTGGCATTGATCTAGATCAGCCTTATATATTGTTTAACCCATCATTTATTAATCTAAACTGATCTAATCTGCACCTTAAACGATGAGTTATGTTTTATCAGCTGTTTTATGTCAATCTTGATCATGCATAGTGTGCGGTTAAGGCATGTCTGGTCTTGAATAGATCTATTAGCTAATGAGAACCGTTCCATAGCCCGTTATCATGGCCTGTGTGATTCTGCCTCACACCCCACTGTTAGCACCGTGGAGTGGGGATCGTTACTTGGTAGATCTGTTCCTAATAGGGCATGACCTTAACTGTGCGCTATGCCTGAATTGGCTGTTCTAGTCGATATTGAGTGTTTTCACATATGCAGTTCACGTCACGAGACCGTTGAAGTAAAGATAGGTTGAAAGATGTGTTAGCCCCATGATCTTATTACTGTATTATGGCCTGCATGATTCTGCCTCATGCCCCACTGATATTAGTAATAAGTTAGGGTCGTCAAATTTATTGCTGTTTCTATGGCTTGCATGATTCTGCCTCATGCCCCACTGGTCATAACAATAGATGAGATCTAATGTGTTCATTAGATTTATCTCTATTAAATGATTAAATGATGATGAGCTGCTTATTTTATATAAAAAGGGATTTAGTTACTTGCAGTCATTGGCTTAGCATAAATTGATTATTGTTGACATCCTATTGCCATTGACCAGTATTTGTCTAAATAACGATATTCATCCTAAATTATAACCGATTTTCCTTCCATAACACCATGGGTTTTAACTGAATTATTCTTATGAGTATGCTGGAATTGGCTATTTAGTCAATCTCCTTCCATATCAGCTCTCAGAGCCACACATTCAGGACTGTCTGGCAACACCAACATGTTCCGCCTTAAATTACTGATTAGCTTTCTCTCCTTATCAAATGCAGGGTCAAATCGACTAGCACATCTTGGGAGGAGTGCGTAGGATCGATAATCCCCAGCATAGGACGAAAATTTGTGCCGACAATACCATAAAACTTTCCTTCGAGTTTCCTGATCTCGGCACAGTATGCATCCATCTTTTCACTAGAACAAGACCAATCTTTGTTGACTTGGTTGATGACCAGCGTGGAGTCTCCGTATACCATGAGGCGTTTGACGCTGAGCTCGACAGCTATACGAAGTCCGTGGAGACATGCTTCATATTCCATGACGTTGTTGGAAGCTGGAAAATGAATTCAGAGGACGTATCGGAGCTTGTCCTTAGTCATAGTAATAAACAAAATTCTAGCACCAGCACCATTGATGTTGAGGGCACCATTGAAATACATTATCTAGTGCTTGGGGCAAGCAGCGGGGATGGGCTCTTAGATCTTAGTCTACTCAGCGATGAAGTCAGCCAGTGCCTGTGACTTAATGGTTGGCCTGCTTCTGAATTCTATGGAATAAGTGTCGAGCTCGACTGCCCACCTAATGATGTGGCCATTAGCCTCTTTGTTATGGAGGATGTCCCCTAGAGGGAACTCGGTGACCACGGTGATCTTATAGTACTCGAAGTAATGGCGGAGCTTGCGTGACATGACCAGAATGGCGTATAACAACTTTTGAACCTGAGGGTACCAAGTTTTGGACTCATTAAGGCTGATGAAGTAGACTGGACGTTGTACCTTATAGGTGTGTCCAACTTCCTCCCGCTCGACGATAATAGCTGTGCTAACAACACGAGAAGTGGCGGCAATGTAGATCAATAGGGTTTCATCTGGTTGAGGCGCCGTCATGATCGGGGGCTTCGTTAAGAACAACTTGAGCTGCTCGAAAGCCGTATTAGCCTCCTCCAACTAGGAGAAGCGTTCGGAGGCCTTAAGTAGTTTGAAGAATAGTAGTCCCTTTTTGCCAAGGCGTGATATAAAGCGACTGAGAGCAGCCATGCACCCTATGAGCTTCTATAGATCCTTTACGTAGGTCGGCCATTTCATATTGGTAATGGCGAAGACCTCATCAGGGTTGGGTTCGATGCCGTGGGCTCTAATGATGTAGCCCAGGAGTATGCCGGATGGAACTCCAAAGATACACTTTGAAGGGTTCAACTTCTATCTGTATCTTTTTAGGTTGGCGAATGTTTCTTTGAGGTCGACTATGAGACTGTCGGCGGTTTTGGATTTGATGACCACATTGTTGATGTAAGCTTCAACGTTGTGGCCTATTTGTTGGTCAAGGCACATCTAGATGGCCCTTTGGTAGGTCGCCCCAGCGTTTTTAGTCCAAAAGACATGGTGGTATAGCAATACGCACCGAAAGGCATGATGAATGATGTTTTGATCTGGTCATCCTGTTTGAGGGATATCTGGTGATAGCCGGAGTATCAGTCGAGGAAGGAGAGGAGTTCACAGCCAGCGGTGGAGTTTACAACCTCGTCTATCCAAGGTAGACCGAAGGGGTCTTTAGGGTAGTGTTTATTGAGATCAGTGTAATCAATGCACATTCTCCATTCTTTATTCTTTTTTTTTGAACAAGAACTGGGTTTGCCAACCACTCAGGATGATACACTTCTTTAATAAATTCGGCTGCTAGGAGCCATTTTATTTCTACCCTAATAGCCTCCTTCTTGTCTAGCATGAATCATTAGAGCTTCTTCTTTATCTGCTTGGCGGTCAGCGAGACATTCAAGGAGTGCTCAATCTTCTCCCATGGTAGCCCTGGCATGTCTACAGGTTTCCAAGCAAATATGTCAGCGTTGGCACATAGGAAGGAGACGAGCGCGCTTTCCTATTTGGGGTCGAGATTAGCCCTAATCTTGGTGATCTTGGTGGGGTCGTCGAGGCCGAGGCCAAAGTCCTTTGTTTCCTTAGACTTGGCAGAGGCACATGGAGGCTCTAGCGCTGGGATATCTAGGTCATCGGCGGGCACCATCTTGGCATCGTTGACCATACTGACCATTTGGATGGAGATGTCGGTGGCTTTGGCGAGGGAGAGACTCTCTATTTCATAGGCGTAGGCGATGGAGAGGTTGGCCCGGAGAGCCAGAACTCCTGCCGACGCGAGCATCATCAATACCAGATAGGCATAGTGCGGTATGGCCATGAACTTGGCTAGAGCTGGCTGACCAAGTATAGTGTGGTAGGTGGTGTTGAAGTCAGCAATGTTGAAGTTGATGTGCTCGACACAGAAGGTGCTAGCCATGCTGAATTGTACCAGGAGAGCGATCTCTCCAAGCGGTCAGGATGCCCTGCCAGGTACCACACCCTAGAAGGAGGAGTTGGAGGAAGTGAGGTCTTCTACTCCAAGGCCCAGCTCCTTTAGTGCTCCAGCGAAGAGGAGGTTCTGGGCACTTCCACTGTCGACGAGTACTTTCCTGAAGAGTACTTTCTTGACGGTTGCATCGAGAATGAGGGGGGAAATGCCCTATGTAAGGGATGTCTGCCCACTGGTTAGCCCTACTAAAGGTGAACCAGGGGCGATAGCTAGGGTCAGCGATAATGTTTTCTGTAATGATGGTGAGCACCCGGTGGGCGGTGAGTTTTTGATCTCTTCTGTTCTGAACGGTGGCGAGGCCCTCGAAGATAGTGGTGACCAGTTTGTCATGATCCTGGAAGGCGTTATTATTGTCCCTAGGTGGTTGGTGACCTCTAGCTCCATCATCGTTGTTGTCATCCTTCTGTTTGGCCTGGAACTCCTTAGCCAAGCTAAGGCAGTCCTTCATCTTGTGCTTGCTCTTCTTGTGGAAGGGGCACGGGCCTTTGAGGATTTTCTTGTACTGCTCGTTGTAGTTACGTTTGGCACGAGGTTCATCAATGGTGGCGATGATGTTGTCTAGTCGGTGGCAGTGATACTGACCAGCTTTAGACCCTTCCGGCCGATCATGTCCACTGTCCTGACGGTGGCCGCGGTTGTCGTAATGGTAGTCACTGTGGCGTCATTCATCGGGGCGATCGTCGCTATGGTGAGTTGGATGGTGAGTGCCCGCATCCTCATTGAAGCAAACTTTGGCCTCTTCAGCATCACCATATTGAATGGCAGCCATGATCATCTCGATAATCCCCTTTGGTGGCTTATGATTGAATTTGGAGTGGAGGTCATGGTGATGGAGTCCTCTGACATAGGCAATGATGACTTCAGCTTCCGTGATGTTGGGAATAGAATTCCTCATCTCGAAAAATCGTCTGATGTAACTACAGAGGAGCTCAGATGGTTTCTAATAAATACGATTTAGATCATGCTTGGTGCCTGGCCGAGTACATGTAGCCATGTCATTGTCAATGAAGACCTTTTTCAACTGTTCCCAAGATTCAATGGAATCTAGGGCGAGGCTCGTGAGCCAGTTCATTGCAGTCGGCGTGAGCATGACGGGAAGATAGTTCGCCATGACACTGGTATCTCCTCTAGTGGCACACATAGTGGTGCATAAGCTTGTAGACACTGTGTGGGGTTCATCCGCCCCTCGTAGGGCTCAACCCTGGTGATTTTGAAACCACAGGGCCACTGGAGTGTTCGGAGTGCTCTCGTGAATGCTCGGGGCCCTTCGGGATCATCATAGTCAAGATTGGCAGCATTGCTAGTGTTAAGTGGCTGGAGGGCTACATCTAGATTACCAAATTCTTGCTTGTATTCTTGACATGACATACTTCCTCCTCATGCCGAGAGAAACAACGCCCATCGATGTGATGTCATGCATCCCAAAGGTTGTTGATGTGTTCTCGGACATCTTGATCGACTTCTCAGTCGTGTTAGCGAGGGTTGTTGATATAGTTCCCCCTAGCTCCCCCTTAGAGGGGTTGTCTATCATCACAATGTTGGTTGGCGAAATAGCTTCTGCTGGGGTGGCGATTGGAACTTGGCGTGGTAGAATGGTGATTCAAGCTTGTTGAGTAGGAAGGTCCCTGATCCTAGCGGATCTCGTTGACCTGGCAGTGCACAGCTTTAAGCATTATGGTGACCTTGGTGACCTCTAGAGTTTGTTCGAGCCAACCAAGCTCGTTAGCGGCCATGGCTAGGTTGGCGCTTGGGGTCTTGTAGACAACGTGGCCGTCGACATGGATGAATTCGTCGTTGAGGTTGCGGTAGAGTGGGCGTGGCCTCCCTTGCGAATCGAGTTGTTCTCTGTTGCGAGCAGCCTCGGCTAGCACAATGGTGGCCTCTTTCACTCGGCGCTACACACGGTTGGCATTTCTGTTAACGTGAGCTGCGCGGTCCTCATCGGTTTCTTCATCCCGCGGAGGGCTATCGATGCTGACATTAAAAATCCCAACTCCACGAAAGGGTGGAAAAGGGGGTTGGACGGCGATGGTTTTAGCGACAATATCCATAAAGCTTTGGGACTCAGAGTCTAGATTTTCCTCCAGGATGGTGTGGAGGGATTCTTTGGCACAGTGGCCGATTTGCAGCATATTGATAGTCAACGTGAGCTGGTCGGCAATTAGGTCAGCGAGAGGATAGATGTCTCCAATCTAGTCGGTGAATTTGTCCCTTAGGGCATCCTAATGGATGGTGGCTGTGTCCCCTAGAGTTTGCCAATCGGCTTTTGATAGATCGAAATTGGAAGGTGGTCGGCGCTGAACTAGAGTGGTCAGAGCCGATTCCGTGAGGCAGAGGCGGTTGGAGAGCTTCTGACCAACCTGATCGATGGATGCGATTAGATCGTCATTGTTGACCTGCTTCCTCGAGTAGTGGGGCAGTAGGTGGTGAGTTGTTGGTGAAGACGACCTCAGAGGTGGCTCCAAGATCGGATCTGCTGTTGTAGGCGTTGGTGTGGTCGGCGCAGAATCGATCTACACCGACTTGATGATCTCTCCATCTCCATCAGCATTGATGACCCAGGAGATCGATCCGACCATAAAGATCTACCCGAGCTTTGGAGAGAATGATGAGCCTAAAAAGTGTACCATCTTGTTCATCATGTGAAAGGATCAAGATGCCCAAGAGGGGGGGTGAATTGGGCTAATTATAAATTTCTTTGCAATAATTAAGTCCTACGTTTAGCCCAATTAACCCCTTGTGCTAGAAAGTGTTTCTATTGATCTACCGCACAAAAGTTCAGCAACCTATGTTGAAATCCTACTCTAGCATGGCAATTCTATGAATGTAAATGACAAGAATTGAATTGCTCAAAGTAAATGCTCAAAGTAAAGAGAGAAGGAGGAACGTGGCGATGTTTTGCCGAGGTATCGGAGAGTCGCCACTCCCCACTAGTCCTCGTTGGAGCACCCGTGCAAGGGTGTAGCTCCCCTTGATCCGTGCAAGGATCAAGTGCTCTCTACGGGTTGATTCTTTGACACTCCATCATGGTGAATCACCCACAACCGCTCACAACTTGAGTTGGGTCATCCACAAGCTCCGCCGGATGATCACCAAGCTCCCAATCACCACCAAGCCGTCTAGGTGATGGTGATCACCAAGAGTAATAAGCACGAACTCTCACTTGACCATGACAAGCCTAATGAGAAGGGTGGATGCACACTTTGCTACTCTTGCTTTCACTAATGAAAGCTCTCTTTGGGATTCTCAAATCTCAATCACCTCACTAGGACCTTGCTCTTCTTGGCACTCTCAAGGGTATTTCTCAGCTGTTGGAATGAGCAAAAGTACCCCCTCACACGAATGGAGGAAGTATTTATACACCCGTGTTCAAAACAAACTGTTATGTGCCTCTACGGGGTGATCGGACACTCTGGTCATGTTGACTGGACGCTCCGGTCATATTGACTGGACGCTCCGGTTAGTTTTTCCAGAAATCCATTGTTTAAGTTGTGACCGGACACGTCCGGTCATGATTTTCCCTCTCTGGAACCGTATTGGAGTCGACCGGACGCTAGAACCCAGCATCCGGTCACTCACCTCTCAGCGTCCGGTCGCGCCAGTTGATTTCACCATGATCAAATGAACTGACCGGACTCTGCGCTAGCATCCGGTCACACCGGAAGCAGCATCCGATCAGTATTTGACCCTTCATTCACTTCCAACTCTCAATCATACGTGAATGAAGTTTGCTCCAATGGATCTAAGGGCTTTTTAGGAGCTACCTAGTGCTAGATTTAGCAAGTGTGCACCACACCTAACTCACTAGACTCACCTAGGTCAAGCTACTCATCCATACCCCCTTTAATAGTATGGCCAAAGGAAAAACAAAGTCCTAAACTATTCTAAGTATCTCCTCAACACCAAACGACACTTAGAACTAGTCCATCCTTAACCTTGTCGTCCATCCTTTGAAAACCAAAATGATTCCATTGTAGGGGCATGACCACCATGATAGCCCAATTGATCTCTATTACCGTGACCTAACTTAATTGCCTCTGCAAAACACATGTTAGTCACAGTAATCACGTATTGTCATTAATCACAAAAACCCAACTAGGGTCCTAGATACTTTCAATCTCCCCCTTTTTGGTGATTGATGACAATACCACCTCGAGTATGTGAAAGAGATTAGGTTTTTAACATGCTTGGATCATATAAGCTTTTGACAATAAGACCAAAAGAGTTAGGTAAGCTTATATGACCCAAGCCAACATGATATACTCAATAGATGTGAAATAAGCATGAGTACAAGTAATAAAGCTCATTTGCATCGGAGTAAAATGCGGAAGCAAAGCAAACCCAAGCCAACATGATGTACTCAATAGATATGAAATAAGCATGAGTACAAGTAATAAAGCTCATTTGCATCGGAGTAAAACATGGAAGCAAAGCAAATGAGCATAACACAAGTGATATGACATATAAATAATTCAAAGTAGAGAGCACACATGTCAAATATCATGATCACATAGATATCACTATCACATAAATATAGTTTGATGCATGAAAGTAAACACACGAATGCATAATAGTGTATCACACATAAAAACCAAATATAATAGATAAGCTAAACTCCCCCTAGATAAGTCGCTCCCCCTAAGTCTAACATACTCGATCCCTCTCTCCCTTTGGCATCAAACACCAAAACCTAAGGGTCGGTCGGCGGGGCTGCAGTGGACAAGTCGGGCACTGAGGTACGAGGAGTGAGCTAGAACTATGTGCCATCATCATCTGATCCTGAGCTCTAAGCTGTCTGCCCCTCTATAGCTAGAAGCGATGCTGAAGTGGTCTAGGTCAGATCAGGGATAGGTGCGGCCTGAGACTCTGTAGGTATGACTGTAGCAGGCGGCTCTAATGATGCAACTGAAGAAGGGAGCGTCTCTGTAGTCTCAGTAATAGGTGCAACTATAGAAGGACCTAGGACATGAAGATATGGTGAAGTAGGCTGCCCTATCAACTCGCTAAAGGTAGCACCAAGGCTCCTGGAAACTATAGTATCTGGCACTAACAGTGAGGAAGTCTGAGCTGGTGTGAAGCCCATCTGAAAAGGTGTGAACTGCAGGGCTGGCACTGGCGAGGCAAACCACTAGGACACCTGCACTATAGGATAAGGAAACTATGCCAGTGGCTATCCCTGACTCTGAAGCCCACTAGGCTGTACAACTAGAGTCATAGAAGTGGTGGCAGGCTAGCCGATCTAGGGTGAAGGCTGTGGCGGTGGAGCCCCAATAGCTGTCACAACATGCTACATAAATCCAAGGAGCTACTGCTACATGAGGACCTGCTACTGATGCATGGCCTACTATTGCTGCTGTTTAGCCTGCTGCTATCGCTGGAACTCATCCTGCCTAGTCTGGAACTGTGTGAAAGTAGCAGTGGTCTCCTGAGCCTAGCGAGCCTGATCCAGCCTCATCCGCTCAAGTATGGCAAGTAGAGCGGGGTCTGTCTGTGGTGCAGGTGGAGCTGAACTGGAGCTACCGACCTCATGGTCATGTCATCGAGGAGGCATCTAAGGGATATCCTTATAGTCATCATCTGAGCTATCACTGGGGTCACTCTCGACCATCCCCTCCTACTGAGCATCTAACTGTTCCTCCTCTATAGCAGCTATACCCCTGATGGTCTCATCCTGCTAGGCTGTAGTCTTTGGCACCTCTGGATGACGGCGTGGCTGACTGGGTGTCCTCACTGCACTATGGCGGAACATTTGAGTCATGTTGTATGTAGGGAACTCTGTAGTAGCATCACTATACTCTGCCAGCATCTCAGGTGGTCTCACAGTAACTGCCCTATGGATCAAGAATGTAATCCAGTGAGCATATGGCAGTTGCCTGTGACCCCTGAACCCCTCTGCAATAGTATCCTCCATCTCCGATAGAAGGAGATCCCAAATGTCAAACATAGTCTACTGCATTAGAGAGTTTAGTACTATAGCTATATGCGAGTTAAGCCCTCGCGATACCCCATCCTTGGAAACAGTGTCCTCCTCATAATAGCATCAAGCACTCTAGTAGTAGGAGTGAGATCACTAGGTGTCCTGCTCGACCCCTCGCTGAAAGGCTCTATGAAGCAATGTCGGACTAGATCTATAAGGGCACAAGACCACCGTAAGGGCATCTAGGAGGCACTATCTATCCATAGCAAACCTCATGTAGCCAAATGGACTGCTCCTGAAGCCTGAGAATCTCCCTAACCCTAAAGCTCATCAGCCTGTAATCTCTACCTCTGAATGCAAAGTGTATAAATCTATGCTGCGGGTCAATCTAGAGTGTAGCATAGAACTCACGGACCTAAGATGGAACATATAAGCCTATCTATCCAAGTAAATCTATCAGCCCTGGCAGGTAAGATAGGTAAGGGTGAATATGCTCTCTAGTTGCTGCTACAATGGACTCAATGTTACACACCCTCTGAGATCTGAATACTGCCCCACTGTTAAGATATGCATTATAAAAATCTTCCTATAGTGGTGTGTAGAAGCCCTCTAAAGCTTGGTCATCTCTCCTCGGTGGGAACCACTGCTCAAAGTCCACAAATCTGAGCTGTTGAACCTGCTTGGTCGTGGCGGCCCTCAAATCCAATTGAGTCACTGGAGGTGGACCCTATGGTCTAGGCGGTGGACAAGAACCCCTCCGCTATGTCTCTGGCCTCAGTGTGACTAGAGCACGGGTATGACCAGAGCAGCGTAACTATGGCTGAGGTGCCTACTCTGTCTTCTGAGTCTACTCTGCTAGCTATGGCTACTGCTGTGACTCCCCCTAAGACTAACTCTCATCAATAGCAACACGCTATCCTCCAACCATGATAGTCCTAGCTAGACCACCATGACGGCGCTCAACCTGCTCATGTGCAGCCCTCTGTGTTGGTGGAAGCTGATCTGCAATAACAACACCACTCCTAGCACCTCCTCTCTCTGCGCGCTCTGTGGCCTCTACAACTACGGCTACTCTCGCTGTATCTGCATCAGAGTACTTGCGCTTCTTTGTCCCTAGCTTCTTCGTCGCCTTGCCTTTTGTATCTATAGGCAGGCGAGGCGAGGTCCTCGAATCCGCATCACTGGGACCACCTCCGACATTCTTGACACGAGCCATCTGATGAAGCTTAAAAGAACAACTGCCGCTGACAAAGATCAACTACCAACTGTCACTTCTGAGGCTTGGCCTCGATCCGTACTCACGAGCTTGGCCCCAAGTTGGCTAACAACTACCAATGTGACCTCAGAAACACCGACTCGCTGCACATTAGAATAGATCGGATATATGAATAATTATAATATATCTAGAGATACGAAACTCTAGGAAAGCAAGCAATAGATACAAAATTGGAATCAAGGGCTTGCTACCTAACGAACCAGCGATCCAAAAAGCAAAGGAACGACATGCGGGGAACCACCGAGAATCCTAGGGTTAGGGTTGTGCTAGTCGGCATGAATCGGCGATAGGGAAGATGCAATGGGGGCACTGGAGGCTCTAGTGAAGGCAGCAGGAACTCTGGCGAACTTCGGCGAGGATCAGTCGGTGGTGCTAGGCCACTGGTACAGCGGTGGCGCTGGAGCACAGCTTGGGCGAGCTATAGCATGGGTGCGGGTGACGTGGGCGTGGCGGTGCTGGCGCAGGGTGAAGCTGTGGCATGCGGTGGTGCAGCATGGTTACGCGTGGGCGGCACTGGCGCAGACGGTCATGTTGAGGGGCGGCGCGTGGTGCTGCTGTGTGGGAGATGGCGCGGGCACGACACGTGCAGGGCGCAGCAACACGAGCAGGCGGCATGGAGCAGGTGGAGCAGGCAGGAGCGGCGCTAGTGGATTCAGTGGCTAGGGCATGGCACGGCGACTCGGGATGGTGAAGTCAGCGCGGGTATGGGCGGATTAGATCACGGCGTGGTTTAATCAGGGTTATATGGTGGCCCCCGTGACGTAAGAGAAAAGGAAACAGGAAAGAGATCGGAATCTGCATGTTTTCAACTGACCGAACGCTCTGAAGGCAACGACCAGGACGCTGCCACCTAGAGTATGGTCGATTCCAGAGAGGTCCAAAACCCCTGGAATCACGACCGGTACGCGTCCGGTGAACCCCCTACCGGCCGCAGCCAGAGTCCATGTTCTCACTGCCTTGATTCGCCTTTTCTTGATCGGACGTTGAACTCACCACTGACCAGATGTTGAATAGTAGAGTCCGGTCACTCCATCGTAGCAGGTTCACCTCCTGTGAACTGATCGAACGCTGGACATCAGAGTCCGGTTGCACGCGTCAAGTCACTCTTTTCCAGCAAATCTTCAAATGTCTTGTCCGTGCCTGCCTATTCCCATCAAGTCCCAACTTCAATAAGATAAATAAACACCAATTGGGACTGATGTGAGTGACCTCTCTCAACCCTCAAAATTTTCAAAAATATTTTGTCTTAGGCTATAATTCTTTTTAAGAAAATAGGCAATAAGAGGGCAATTGAAGATAAACGATAAAGCAACATTCATGCATATGCAATGCAATACTTGAAGTAAATCTAGCTGCTTGTCACGTTTGATCCAAGGTTAAGCTTCTTCACACGCTTTACGGGGTTATCTTAACCATGTTAGACAAGCCCTATATACATTACCAAAGATTAAACATGTTGTATATTACAATGCAATGCAAGGGACAACACAAGCTCAATTTTTAGTGAAGTTACTAAAATCAAGAACATTGAGCTCATTCCACAATCTACAAAATGTTGCCTCATCTAGCGGTTTAGTGAAGATATCCGCCATTGATCATCGGTCCTTACACCTTCTAATGAAATATCATCTTTGCAACATGATCTCTAAGAAAGTGATGGCGGATATCTATATGCTTGGTGCGAGAGTGTTGAACCGGATTATTTGAAGTTTTAACCGCACTTTGATTGTCGCACAAAAGAGGTACTTTCTAGAACTACACCATAGTCTAGCAAAGTTTGTTTCATATAAAGTATTTATGCACAACAAGCACCCGTGGCAATGTATTCCGCTTCGGGGTGGACAAAGCCACACTATTTTGTTTCTTGGAGGACCAAGACACAAAGTGATCTACCAAACAAAAAGTTGCCTTCTAGGAATAACTGTCCAAAGTGTAGCGATCAATATTAGGAGTTTAGTCAATCTCAAGCCAATCGCCGGTCTTTCCATGCTCAAGATGCATATCATCATAATAACATGGATCAACGATTAAAAAATTGAAGTGTTCATAATCGGCTTGGAAAGAGAGTTGTTGATCAAGACTGGGCTGATTATGAAGAAGAAGGCAATGAGAAAGAAAATGTTTGGCAGGAAGGTCAATGGTGTCCAGGAGGTTTGACAAGAAGCCAGAAGAGAAGGGCGCAACGCCTAAGGAATAGAGAGTTGGAACAGGCTCAGGCATCCAGTAAACCTCAAGTATGGCGTGCTAAACAAATAGCCGATAGAAGTCAACCATTGACCGATATTCAACTGGCTTTTCTGTTGCCATCAGAGTTCAGAGCTCCGGCAGATCAAGAAGTTTATTCGGATTTCGATGAATCGGAGTATGAAGAGATAGTTGCCAAGCTAACGATTATATAGCAGGCTATATTTGATAAACCAGTCAAGCATCGCCACTTAAAGGCTTTATATATGATAGGTTTTGTTAATGGAAAGTCGATGAACAAAATGTTGGTAGATGGAGGTGCTTTGGTTAATCTTATGCCTTACACCACTTTTCGTAAACTTGGCAAGGGACCAGGAGATCTGATTGAGACTGACATGATGCTTAAGGACTTTGGGGGTAATGCGTCTAAGACCCAGGGGGAAATGAATGTCAAACTGGCAATCAGGAGTAAGACTCTACTCACCACATTCTTTGTCATCGATGGAAAAGGGTCATACAGTTTGCTCCTTGGTCATGATTGGATTCATGCGAACTGTTGTATACCATCGACCATGCATCAGTGTTTGATTCAATGGCATGGAGATGATGTTGAGCTGGTTCGCACTGATGAGTCTGTGAGTATCGCAATAGCTGATCCAGTCTTTTGGGAACTAGGAGACTTTGAATGCTTTTCTGGCAAGTTATGGGAAGGAGGCTTCATTAAGATCAGTAATGAAGGCCAACAGCCGATCCAAGCAATCAGCTCTGAGAGTTTGTTTTGATAAATAAACATGGCTTCGCGTGGCCGTTGGACTAAGGGGAGTAAGCATTGGTCCAGGAGATAGGCTTAGGTCGACGTATGTGAACGCTAAGTCGAGTCATAAGTGTAATCCAGAGTTGATAAATCTATTAAAGGAAGTTTTGTTTCGCTTAATGGGATGCTTGGCCTAGACTGTTCGATCGTTTAACCTTTGGTTTGAAAAGTGCTGATGCAACCTATCAATAGCGTTCGATGAAAGATATTTGAAGGGACATTATCCTAACATTTGATCAACACTTGATAGCCGATTCGTTTAGTCGTCGGCTCTAATAGCCAGTACCGGAAGGTATCGCCTCTAGTTCAAAAAAAAAATAAAGACCTTCGAATATATAAAAGCCGATACAATATGTATTGCCTCCAGAGCCAAAATAAAAACAAAGACATTCATGACACATATAGGTGCATTGCACTGAGATACATTCATGAAAGAACAAAAGGTTTCATTCATTAGTTTGCCCTAAGAACAGACTAATCAAAGACCTTATTCACCACATCCTGAGCAGATGTGATGTCCACGATGGCCTCAGCCGCGACGACAAACTCCTCAAGCAAATCCTCATGCTCCTCGGGGCCGTCGCCCATTAGAAACCAGTCTCTATGGCATGGAGCTCGTACCCAATCTAGACTTGCACCACGGTCAGCCTACCGACGCGCCATGACGAACGCCGTGGAGGGCAATCTCCTGAACGTGGGCCAGAATGTCTTGGAGGCGAGCGTTGATGAGGGGACCCCGAGCATTGACGACGTCTATGGCCTCATTCGCCGCTAGTTGGAGAGACTCCAACTGCACTGTCAGGGCTGACAATCATAGCAAATAGAAGAACTATCAAGATAAAGACAATGAAAATCAGAATAGAAGCGTTCATGAAACTCATCTTACCCGTCACCGTGGCGTCAGACTAGGCCAGCCGCGCTTGAACGGCACTGGCCTCCTCCAAGGCTGCATGAAGGGCAACCTGAGATACCCCGAGGTAGATCTCGAGCTAGCCATTTTTTTAACACCCTAAAATTTGTACTTTTGGAAATAGAGCTAAAATGATTTAATTTAAAATTTATGTGCACATGAAAACATAGGAAAATAAAAATTTTCATTAAATTAAAATTTATCATAGGAATTTAGCAATATTTTTGCGCATCCATGCTGATGCATACTTATTACTATGATGAGTGGTTTTGTCCAAAACTTAAAATAATTTCAAATGCTTTTGAAATTTGGTTTAGAAATGGATTTGGAAAAAAAGAAAGGAAAGAAAGAATTCATCATCTCCTCCCCTTTCGGCCTAGCTGCCTGTACTGCACTGCTTCCCGCTCTTCTGCTCTGGCTTGGCCTACTCTCCCACATGGCCCAGCTCGCGTTCTGGCCTAGCCGCATGCAGTAAGCCCAGCGAAGCCGCCGTCGTTTACCTCTCCTCTCTCGCTACCACCCCGGCCCCATCTGTCAGCGGGGTCTTCTTCCTCCTCACGTCGTAACCGCATCGGGCGCCACCATAGGGGAGTCCACTGCGTCCACGTCGTGTCGCCTTGTTGTGTTCTCCAAGCTAACTGCCCCATAAAAGCTGACCCGAGCCCCTGCCGTACCCGATTTTCTCATCGACAGCCACCCTTCGCTCGAGCCGCCGCCGCGGACGCCTTCTGCTGCTTCACCATCGTGCCTAGACCGTTGTTGAGTCCCTCATCTAGGATGACAGAGCCACCCCATCGAGCACTAGGATGTACCCATTTCCTCTGAGCCGCCACGAGCAACCTAGGTGAGTACTCCGTGCTTCCTCGTCTCTCCCCATGCTTGTGACGATGTCCTCCGAGCTCCAATTCACTAGCAATGGTGCCACCGCGTCCCACACCGGTGCCAACTGATCTAGTAGTGCCGTGCCTGACCCATGGGCCACAGCCGAGATGAGCGCGCCATCCCCTGCATCCCGCTTCCCAGCGCGCAAGCACGCATGCAAACGCACGACATCGCGCGAGCGTACCGAGCCAGCAAAGAAGCCATGCGTGCCCAGTTATGCTCTTGCTAGCTTGACGACATCATCATCACGTCACCCACACATTATGGCCGTTTTCTTATAGAAAAACAAATCCTGAAATACAATAGAAATACACAATCATGTTGAGCCGTCCAATCTGAGATCTATGGCCCAGATTAAAACATACCCCTTCGCATGCCATATTGCTAAAGAGCCCCTCCAGTTCTCTGTTTTCAAACCCACAGTCCCTAGCGCCTTTCCTGATTTCATTTTCTTCTTTTGAAAGCATATTTTGTTTCGGTTAGATTGAAAATACGTTTTCAGCTATTTACAGTTTTGCCACTAGATTTGTTTAGGCCATAACTTTTTTGTTTTAACTCTGATTTGACCCGTTCAAAGTGCGTTAGGTTCATAATTTCATAACCTACATGTTCATACTACTGTTAAGTAAGTTTTCAACTTTTAAAATTCATGATTAGATTTAATCTATTATTTTAATAAAAGAAATCTTATTTAATTTATATCTTCTACGTTTTAACTCCATTTTGACCCATTCAAGTTGCGTTAGATTCATAGCAACGAGATCTACATGTTAGTAACAGTGGTTACCATGTCACTATTTCTGAAATTTCATGGTTTAAATTGTAATTTGAATAATAATTGTGCAATTGGGTTTTATAAATAAAATATGATTTGTTTTACTTTAGTATTATATTTTAAACCTAAATTTGACTTAAATTATATTATCTATAAAATATCTTATATATGTTTTTATATAATTAAAACACATGAAGCTAATAGTTTTATATTTTCTTTTATGAGTAGATCTTTTGGTAGATGTATCTTTTTCACCGTAGCTTCGATTAGAGTGCTTTTCGCGTCTGTGTGGTCGTAGCAAGACTTAAATTTGTTTTATAAGCTTTTCATCCTAATTTTATGTTTGGTGTACTGTTCTAATTTAGATCTATTGTTTGCTTCATGTATGATTGCATGGATGCTTGTGTGGTGCTTTATGATCTTGTCCAGTCGGTGAGATATACGTGGTGATCAAGAAGTAGAAGAACGTTGAAGATTAAAGCTTACCAAAGGGTCGGTGTTTTAAGGCAAGTATAGCATGGGATCTTCCTTGTTGTCCTAAACACCTTTAATCATTTAATCCATACTGCATGTGTCTACCTTGACTACCGCTAAGGATTTCCTAGTACTTTGTTACCTCGTACCTTGATTCCTATGGGTTATTGCATTGGGTAGTATGATGCTAGTGCTCAACTAAAGCCATGATCTTGTAACTTGACTAATGGTATATGCAATAAACCTTAAAAGATGCTTTTTAGCAACATGGAAACAGGGGGCTAGAGTGTTTAGCTACTTTCTATATGCTCTAGATTCCTCTCCCTAAGTACTTATCTATAAGTGATCATCCGGGACTTACAGTACAGCTGTGAGGGCTATATGGCTCTGGCTTTAGCTCAGTATGAGGACCTTTTTTAGCTTGTTAGAGGTTACCTTTATGGCGCAAGAGGGGCTCTGGTTTGTATGATCTCAGCCAGCCAAGAGGGTGCACTTTGGTTTCTTTGTATTTTGTTAGTCACTCCTTGGAGGAGGGTTCATGCTTACTGATGGGGAAACCTTAGTGGCCCTAACTTGTTAGACAAACCTTTGAAAGGCTTCATAGTGAACCCTGCCGACCTTCCTTGGTAGTGGGTCAAGAGGCTCGTGACCTCGGGCGAAAGGGTAAATCACGACTCACAGTGAAAGTGTACAACCTATGCAGAGTGTAAAACTGGTATATCAGTCATGCTCACAGTCACGAGCAACCTTGGAACATTTACGGAATAGATGATGAACACTAATGATATGGATGATGAAGATGCTCACCAATGGTTAATTGTTTATGCTATTCATTATTCATGTTTACCTGATCATGTGTTTATATGGGCTTGTGAATAAACTTCTTGCCACCCAATTGCTAAAAGATGACTCATTAAAAGCTAATCGTAGTTAAACCAGTGTCATCCTTTTGAGCCTCATGAACCCCATGTTATATTTGTTGAGTACGACATGTACTTACGCTTGCTTTACTTTTTAAATCTTTGGAAAAATCCTAGATGGGTACCGGATTGCTAGAGTTTGAAGGAATTAGGCTTGTGATCAACCAGTCAGTTGTCCCTATGGAAGTGGAGTCTTCACCTAAAGATCAGAGTTGTCTTTCTACTATCTATACTGTGAGGTTATATTCTTTATACTAATACGCTATGTAATAGGCATTGTCTTGTGATATTAACCTTTTTTGTAGCTATATGTGAGATTTGACTTCCTGGGCTCACATATGGTGCATATCTAGTTTTGTTCTTAAAACCGGATGCTACAAAGTGGTATCAGTGTAATGCTGACTATAGGACACAAGCCTAGTTTGAAATTGGCCATCTTAAGGTTTTGAAATTGCTATAAAATCCTTGTTCTATAAATCTTGATATTTTCTTCTCTACTATATATCTACCCTTGATATTCATCTCTACATTGGTGCTTATTTTAAAGTCTTTGTTCTCATCTTCACTCCTTGATTTGATATGCTTTTAGAACTGTTATTTACCACCTTCTTGCATAATCTGAAGATAAGTCTTAGGATTGTTACCCCTAGCATAATGAGGACGATAGTATCGCAAGTTGAGTTAATGATTGAATTGTGCTTCTTTATTGCTTGTTGAATTGTCATTATGCTTATGATTGTTTTGGATCTTTGTCATGAATGCAATGATCTTGTTGGGTGTTCCCATAGTTTCATTTAGTTTATAGGCCTAAGGTATAAGGATCAGTGCAATAGATAGATGAGTTATGGTTTTCTTCTGTTTTCCCTATCCTGTCATTTCGGAGCAGCCAACACTCTTCAGCTTATATCTCTGATTTTGGATGATCATAAATCATGAGAAAATTCTGGACAATAGTAGACTTCCATATCTTTCTCTGAGCGCAAGAATCAGCCTGATAGCTATTTTGGTCATGGAGTTATGAAAATCACAAGATGATGCATTTGTGCTGTTTAAAACCTGGAGCAGTTTCTGTTGAGGACCATTTTCGACCACCTAAACTGTAGAATTTGGAAAAGTATTATATAAGGAAGTTGTGGATAATTTGATAATCTTTCGAACGGTATAAGCTGCAACTTCATTGGATTAACAGAATGTGAGTTACAGCTGTTTTACTGTGCTGTTATTTTTTCTATTCGTGAGGAATTTCATATTTCTTGTTCTTGCCCATACACAAGAGTATCATTGGGATGTCAAAACATCTTGATACTAGTTAGCTCATCTGGAAGAAGGTGCAAGCTACCCTTTTTGTGTCCCCTAGTTGCTCTTTTCTTAAGGGGGGTAGCTAAGTTGAAGGATTTGTAAGATGAAGTTTCTTACATTCTAGCGTTTCGTTTACAAGTATTTGTTATCTCTGGGTTTGGTGTTCTCTTGTCTCAATTGCCATCAATCCTATCTTGTCATCTCTTGAAGCTACAATTAATGATGTTATGAATGACTGAGTTCTAATTCATACATGTTGAAAGCAGATGGTTGCTACCAGGAGAAGTGCTTCACAAGGTGCTGGAAGGAATCCTGCCAATCCTAGTCCACCACCATCCAATTCCTCATCTATAGAGCGAGCTTTGATAATGCAGACTCAGTTATTATAGACTATTGCTCAAAATGTGTTGAACAACCCGCATCAAGCACCACCTATTGACAAGCGTAGTAAGTTTATGAAGGGACATCCACCGACATTCTCTCATACAAGCAAGCCACTAGAAGCTGATGATTGGCTTAGAGCTGTGGAGCGATAATTGGACATAGCTCAATGTGACAACCATGAAAAGGTGCTTTATGCTTTCGGTCAACTGCAAGGTACTGCCCAAGATTGGTGGGAGTCATTTAAGTATGGGCGTCCAGACAATGCTCCTGCTATCACCTGGCAGGAATTCAAGGAGAATTTCAGGTCCTACCATGTCCCGTTAGGTGAGGTAGAACTTAAGCAAGAAGAGTTCCTCAACTTGAAGCAAGGATCTATGTCAGTTTGTGAGTATCATAACTGGTTCACTCTATTGTCACGCTATGCTCCAAAAGAGATGGATAGTGATGCTAAAAAGCAAAAATGCTTTTTGAAAGGACTAAATGATGGGTTGCAACTATAGCTGATGACCGTGGTGTATGCCGACTATCAAATATTGGTGGACAGATCAATTGGGAACAAGCGTCGAGAGATGGAAGAGAAGAAGAGAAAACATGACCTTCAACGCTAGTTAAGGAATACTCGTCTCCATTTTGCTGCACAACCAGAATGTCAGTCACACCCTATGAATCTGCTTGAAAGTAATGATCAAGATCAGTATCATCAACCTAATAATGAAGTGCAGCATTCTAGTTCTCAAAAGCCATGTCTGTCATCTCCCACTATCACCTTGATAACGACAAATGTTTCTACTAGTAAGGAAGGTTATGATTGTGATGAGATTGAACACTATAAGAATGATTGTTTTGAGAAGTATGCTGAGAGTAATCAAAGCCCAAATCAACAGCAATAGGAGTCAGAACAGAACATCCATAAGGAGCAGGTGGAAGGCAATAAGTTAAAGTGAAACTACATTCAAGGCTGGTTGAACAATGTGGATCTGATTACCACTCATGGAGCTAAGGAGGTTGTTTATGGTTTGATTGCAGTAAGCTCAGACACTGCTATGGTGTTATTTGACCCTAGTGCATCACATTCATTCATCTCTAGGGAATATGTCGAAGAACATAAGATAACTATGCTTCCGATGAGGAAACCCCTAATAGTTAACTCTCTAGGAGGAGAAAAGAAGGCAAACCACTTATGCCCAAATGTTAGTCTTAATATAAAAGGGAAGAACTTCGAGGCCAACCTTATAGTTTTGGAGTTAATGGACATTGATGTTATCCTTGGAGAAGGATGGTTATCTGCTTGTAAAGGAGTGATTAAGTATGCCCAGTGTTCGGTGCTTCTAACCACACCGTCAGGAGAAAGAATTGAGTATGAGGGTATTCAACTTGCACCTGAGGAATACAAGAATGACCTATTAGCAGGTGCATCCTATTAGGATAGTAATTTAGACTATGAGTTTTTAGATGTTAGTGTAAAGGAGCAGACACCATTGGAGGATCTCAATACGAGAGACGATCATGCTTATGCAGATTGGCCAACCAGGATCTTAGAATGGCTCTTAATGAAAGATATAACTTGGAAAAAAAAGAAGATCGAATAGAGGCAGAGTATCCATATCTCTTTTATCACTATCTTTTGAATCTCGGGGACAAGATTCATCTTAAGGGGGTAGAATTGTAACGCCCTAAAATTTGTACTTTTGGAAATAGAGCTAAAATGATTTAATTTGGAATTTATGTGCTCATGAAAACATTGGAAAATAAAAATTTTCATTAAATTAAAATTTATCATAGGAATTTAGCAACATTTTTGTGCATTCATGCTGATGCATACTTATTACTGTGATGAGTGGTTTTGTCCAAAATTTAAAATAATTTCAAATGGTTTTGAAATTTGGTTTAGAAATGGATTTGAAAAAAAGAAAGGAAAGAAAGAATTCGTCATCTCCTCCCCTTTCGGCCTAGCTGCCCGCATTGCACTGCTTCCCGCTCTTCCACTCCGGTTTGGCCTACTCTCCCACGTGGCCCAGCTCGCGTTCTGGCCCAGCCGTATGCAGTAAGCCCAGCGAAGCCGCCGTCATTTACCTCTCCTCTCTCGCTGCCACCCCAGCCCCATCTGTCAGCGGGGTCTTCTTCCTCCTCGCGTTGTAACCCCTCAGGCGCCGCCACTGGGGAGTCCGCTGCATCCATGTCATGTCACCTTGCTATGTTCTCGAAGCTATCTACGCCATAAAAGCCGACCCGAGCCCCTGCCGTACCCATTTTTCTCATCGACAGCCGCCCTTCGCTCGAGCCGTCGCCGCAGACGCCTTCTGCTGCTTTACCGTCATGCCTAGACACTTGCCAAGTCCCTCATCTAGGATGACAGAGCCACCCCATCGAGCACTAGGACGTACCCATTTCCTCTGAGCTGCCACGAATGACCTAGTTGAGTACTTCGTGCTTCCTCATCTCTCCCCATGCTTGTGACGATGTCCTCCGAGCTCCAATTCACTAGCAATGGTGCCACCGCGTCCCACACTGGTGCCAACTGATCCAGCAGTGCCGTGATTCGATTAGAGTGCTTTTCGCGTCTATGTGGTCGTAGCAAGACTTAAATTTGTTTTATAAGCTTTTCATCCTAATTTTATGTTTGGTGTACTGTTCTAATTTAGATCTATTGTTTGCTTCATGTATGATTGCATGGATGCTTGTGTGGTGCTTTATGATCTTGTCCAGTCGGTGAGATATACATGGTGATCAAGAAGAAGAAGAACGTTGAAGATTAAAGCTTACTGAAGGGTTGGTGTTTTAAGACAAGTATAGCATGGGATCTTCCTTGTTGTCCTAAACACCTTTAATCATTTAATCCATACTACATGTGTCTACCTTGACTACCGCTAAGGATTTCCTAGTACTTTGTTACCACGTACCTTGATTCCTATGGGTTATTGCATTGGGTAGTATGATGCGAGTGCTCAACTAAAGCCATGATCTTGTAACTTGACTAATGGTATATGCAATAAACCTTAAAAGATGCTTTTTAGCAACATGGAAACAGGGGGCTAGAGTGTTTAGCTACTTTCTATATGCTCTAGATTCCTCTCCCTAAGTACTTATCTATAAGTGATCATCCGGGACTTACAGTACAGCTGTGAAGGCTATATGGCTCTGGCTTTAGCTCAGTATGAGGACCTTTTCTAGCTTGTTAGAGGTTACCTTTATGGTGCAAGAGGGGCTCTGGTTTGTATGATCTCGGCCAGCCAAGAGGGTGCACTTTGGTTTCTTTGTATTTTGTTAGTCACTCCTTGGAGGGGGGTTCATGCTTACTGATGGGGAAACCTTAGTGGCCCTAACTTGTTAGACAAACCTTTGAAAGGCTTCATAGTGAACCCTGCCGACCTTCCTTGGTAGTGGGTCAAGAGGCTCGTGACCTCGGGCGAAAGGGTAAATCACGACTCACAGTGAAAGTGTACAACCTATGCAGAGTGTAAAACTGGTATATCAGTCGTGCTCACAGTCACGAGCAACCTTGGAACATTTACGGAATAGATGATGAACACTAATGATATGGATGATGAAGATGCTCACCAATGGTTAATTGTTTATGCTATTTATTATTCATGTTTACCTGATCATGTGTTTATATGGGCTTGTGAATAAACTTCTTGCCACCCAATTGCTAAAAGATGACTCATTAAAAGCTAATCGTAGTTAAACCAGTGTCATCCTTTTGAGCCTCATGAACCCCATGTTATATTTGTTGAGTACGGCATATACTTATGCTTGCTTTACTTTTTAAATCTTTGGAAAAATCTCGAATGGGTACTGGATTGCTAGAGTTTGGAGGAATTAGGCTTGTGATCAACCAGTCAGTTGTCCCTATGGAAGTGGAGTCTTCACCTAAAGATCAGAGTTGTCTTTCTACTATCTATACTCTGAGGTTATATTCTTTATACTAATACGCTATGTACTAGGCATTGTCTTATGATATTACCCTTTTTTGTAGCTATATGTGAGATTTGACTTCCTAGGCTCACAAATGGTGTGTATCTGGTTTTGTTCTTAAAATTGGTGCTACAATTATCTTGAGTTGCGTCGGCATAGCAGTTCTGAGCCGCCCTCCACTCTTGAAGAAAACACCGAGTGTCATCGTCGTTGTAAGAGTCAGAAGAATCAGACGACAAGGCTGGCGCTGAAGATGCAGCGTTAGAGGGCTCGCTGGCCCTAGGGAAGAGGACAAAGACTATAATTCAAAACAAATGTAAAGATAAATCAGAACAGTTCATCATCACAAACAAAAGATATCAATCTCACCTCATGCGCCGCAGGCGCTGGTTCACCAGCATATTCTCCTCCGAGACCTCCTCCGCCGCACGCTTGCCATGGTTGTCCTCGCCGTCCATGAAGTTGATCGGATCTACAGGAAGGGAGGAAGGCCGCTATAGAGTTCTGCATGGGCGGAGAAGTGCAAAGGAACAGCAGCGGTTGTGAGTGCAGATGTGTTCGAGGCTGGAGCCCTCGCCTAGTATTTGAAGCCATGAAGTGAAGATGTAGATGCCTCGAGACGTTAAAAAGGCAACCACAATTAATAGAAGGTGAAGCGCCACCTCACTAATACCGATGGGAATACGGCATGGGGTGACTTAAGATAGAAGATCAAGGGGTTCTCTTAATAAAAGTTATGTTTTTAGACCTACATGGGATTAAGATCGAGGGTCTGGAATCAACTATTTTTGATTCAGCTCTTTAGCCAAAACAAAGAAAACACAGTGAGACAACAGAAAGTATGGTTGTCATTGGTTCTACACAAGACATATGTTGATACATGAATTACAAGTCTAGAACATCTTGGATTGCTTTTAACACTTCTAGCCGGATAGCATCAACTTCTGTGATCTATTGTTTGTCTTCTTCGGCTAATCTAGGAATGCTCTCGAGGCTACTTTGGATCGCTCTGTCTTCTCTGACTTTGGCCAGCAATTCCTGTTTCTTTTGTTGAATGACATTGAGTATTTGAGCCTGGGTGGACTTATGATGATCAATGACAACCTTCACATTATCTTGCTCCTTCTCAAGTTCTACACGCCTGGCTTCCAGTTGAGACAATTCTGGGTCAATACTGAGGGAGGAGTTCTTCAAGTGATCAATCAACTGTGTTAGTTCTTTAGCCTCTTGCCTGTTAGAGTTCCCTTTGGCCAACAAAGTTTCATGATCGAACAGATTCCTCTGAGCCTGTTTCACCCTCAGGACCTGATCTTCAAAAATGGATAGAGGGGATAAAACTCTAGAGAGAGCCAGAGATGGATTACCCTTAATGACCAAGAAGGCTCTATGCGTTGAATCAATGTCTTGGACCAAATCAGCTATATTCTTCTCAAACATTGGCAGAACATCTCTTAGCTGATTTTTGGTCTCTTCTGACAAAACTTCCTTGGAAGAAGTGGATGATGATATGATTTCATCCTCATCAAGATACTCCTCAAGATTGAAAGCATAACTCTGGGCTGGAAGATCGAGTGCCTGCGTATAAGGAAATCTTGATTAGAAGGTTTAAATCAGTTTATAACAATTGGATGGCAAAGAAGATATAGTACCTTCTCTGTAGTAGCCGCTATCTAAGAAGAAGGAACAACTGATGGTGCAGTAATAGCATCTGGTTGAATCGGCTCCGAGCTTTCAACATTGGTATCTGCAATATCAAGGAAAATTTTAGTTCATAATTATTGTAGAAGAATAAAAGGGACATATAACTTCCTTACCATCAGTTGTATGCCGAGCTAGGGAGTCAATAGTTTGAGTGTCAATGGAAACAAGATCACCTTCGACACCGATAAGATCATTAACTGGACTGTCAGGCTCCTGCTCTTGTGTAGGTGTTTCCTCATGAAGTATCTGGCATGGTAAGAAGCTAGGTGAAGGATGGAAACCGAGTAGATCAAAAAGTTAAAGAAAATACTCTGACAAGCATCAAGGATAAAACTCACATTTTCTACTGTTATGGAAGCATCGGTTATTTCAACCGAAATCGGCTCCTTTTGAGGATCAGCCGATGGGGGTTCAATTGGTGCTGAGTCAAATGCCTAGGATAGTAGTTTCACACCTAGAGCAGGCTAGGACGCAATGCTCAATAACTGTGAAGGAACGGGATCAGCAGAAGGAGATGAATTGTTTACCTAAGTAGCTGATGGTCTCATTCTATGGAGTCTCTTCCTAGTAGTGGTTTTCTAGGTTGTCCCTTGAGCTGCCTTGCGCTTTGAAGATTGATATGTCACGATGGTGGAGGCAGCATGGGTTTTCATCAACTTCTTCAGTGAAGGTGCGGCCAATCCTATTCTTGAAACTAGGCATAATGGCTGGTAATCTATAGGACGCCCCTTCCTATCCAAGATCGGAGGATCAAATTTAGCATCCTAAAAAGGTCGATTAGAATAGTTGGCAGAGGAATTCATCAAGTAATTTTCTTGAAAATAAATGGCAAGTTACCTCTCTGCTAGAAGCAAATTCCCCATCTAGAGCTATACAGAAAGGGTGAACCAACCCACAGAAAAGATGAGAATGCCATTCTTGCCACCAAGAGTCGAAGAGAGTGGAAGAGAAGTTGACTCTGACCCAGTCATGCAAGCAAAGGAAAGGAAGATCTGACCCCAGTTGGAAAACTCTAGAGACTTCCAATACTTCACTAATATCATCTCTTGGCCTCAGTATATCCTTGAAGAAAAGTTGAGGAGGCAGTTGACCAAAACCAAACTGACAAGCTACAAAAGAGGGGTTGTAGAATTCATAGGTTGGAAGGTTGCCTGGGAAGGAAGGAACCTATGGCCATTTTACCATGACCATGATGAAATTTGGCTAGGGAGGATGCAAGGCTTGATAAAGGAATTGAAGATTGTAGCCGCCGTCTCATCCGAGCAGCCTGATTCAAATCAAAATTTGAATGGGAAGATCAACTCATTGTTTTCATCCTCGTCGTTTGGCAGCCAAGTTAGGATGTCTGCATCAAACCCTCTATAAAACTTTTTGAAGAGGTGGCCAATGTCAATATCGATTGTTATGGCCAATGCAACCTCACCATAGCTTGTACACTAATGAGTTCTTCCTTCTTCACCTCTATATTCCTCATCAAAGTTGGAGGAGGGGAAACTCAGGTTTTTGAGATCAAGACTTACAATCTTGTGCATGTACAGGTTAAGCCATAGTTGTATCAACCACCATGGGCCACTGATAGCATGCACTGGTTCATTCTTCAGTAATTGGGCACCTACCTGGTACATTAGATGATAAGCAGCTCCTAACAGATACTTTCCAAGAGGGATGTCCTTGCCTACTGCTAGATGCTCAGCCATGAGTTTATGATTATAAGTCAGGCCACAAGACGACCCATAGAAGATGAATCTCTCAAGCCACATGTTTAGAAAGGCTACATATTCCCTTTCACTAACATTTGATTCGTCTCCAATATGGTTCAGAATGTAACTAGCCCATCCTGTGCTGTCTGATATCTTGGCTAATTTCTTGGATCCGACACTCAAGTACTCATAAGGCTGCATTGATCCAATAATTCTAAGGCTGGTCAACATGTAAACATCGGCCAGAGTGATGGTCATTGGACCATGACCAAATACAAAGGCATTAAGAGCGTTGGACCAGAAATAAGATGTGGAAATCAAGAGTGAATCATTCCTCTCCATCCTAGACAATGAGAGTGTCAAGCATTGATTCAAATCATAAACCTCCCAATCTCTACCTTTTTTCTTAGACACCCTATGAAACCAATTTCTCCATCCCTTAGGCATTTTGGGCCAATTTCTGAAGGGAGTTTTGGTATTCCAAGAGGACAAATCACTGCAGACTGTTTGAAGGGGATTTGGTTGGTTTCTTGATGGATGAAATTAGATGGATTAGGATCACCCATAGGCCCAAGAAAGGAAACATTGGAAGCAACAGCTGATGGAACAAGATTTCGTTCCTCATTTCCTAGAAATCGGATGAAATAAATTTAAGGGAAAAAGAAATACAGGGTGGCGACGGGTACTTGGAGAATGGGAAACTTGGAAGGCATACCTCAAGGACGTGGTCACTGGTCACCATTAAAGCCAAAGTAGATTTGAACCTGACGAAGAACGCTTGAATAACGGCTTTATAAGACAGAGGATTTGCTAGGGTTTGAGGCCTTGGCGATGACGGCATCGGATATTAAGATTTGCTCAAGGAAAAAGGGGAAAAGTAGATGGGCCGAGTGAGTTGGAAGAGGTACTGTTGGGATATTATATAAAACTTAGGCCGGGAAGTCAAGAATCATGCTTATATCTCAGAATAGAACGGTTGCGGTGTGGTAAATGGATAAATAGGAATTTTGGAATAAAATCACTTTTATCCCAAAATTGGGGGGCATGTGTTTACACTAGAATTTGGGAGAAGAATGCAGAAATTCGAAGGCTTCCAAGATTGTGCCAATCAAGGAATCGATTGCATAAGGATCGATATCAGCTGATTCAGATACAACTCTGGAATTAGATCTCTTTGGATGACGTCAGCAGATAGCGATGATTAGCTACTGCTGGTGCCAAGGAAACTACATATCAGACTCTACAAAAAGGGAAAGATTAGGGTCCAAGTTATCTTTAATTAGGAATGTTTTCTTCTATGCCGAAGATTGTAATGAGTCATGCTCGAGTAGGATTCATGTTTAGGCTCTGGGTATAAATATTGGACCCGGCTATTGTAAGAGGACACACAATCAATCAAATACAAGTTACTTACTTTTTTCAGCTTGGGCCACCCCTTAGGAGTAGGAGTAGAGTAGATCTTGGTGAGTTCTTCAGCGATTAGGGCTGCATCGGTACGACCGACCTCCGGCTTGTCTATAAGTACCATCATGGCTTATACTTTTGTTCATACGGCAGCATTGATCTGATCGACCTCCACTACGATTCTGGTATAAGCTAGTTATCAACTCTTGTTTAGTTCAAGTATGGCTGCATCGATCCGGTCGACCTCCACTTGCTCGAACTAGATTAAGGTCAAGTTATCGGCTCTATCTAAGGGTGGCGTCCTTCGGATAGATTCATTAAGTTACTGATATTACTTATTGCTTTCATTATTTATTTAATTACAGCAATATCACTTCACCCGATTGGCATTGATCTAGATCAGCCTTATATATTGTTTAACCCATCATTTATTAATCTAAACTGATCTAATCTGCACCTTAAACGATGAGTTATGTTTTATCAGCTGTTTTATGTCAATCTTGATCATGCATAGTGTGCGGTTAAGGCATGTCTGGTCTTGAATAGATCTATTAGCTAATGAGAACCGTTCCATAGCCCGTTATCATGGCCTATGTGATTCTGCCTCACACCCCACTGTTAGCACCGTGGAGTGGGGATCGTTACTTGGTAGATCTGTTCCTAATAGGGCATGACCTTAACTGTGCGCTATGCCTGAATCGGCTGTTCTAGTCGATATCGAGTGTTTTCACATATGCAGTTCACGTCACGAGACCGTTGAAGTAAAGATAGGTTGAAAGATGTGTCAGCCCCATGATCTTATTACTGTATTATGGCCTGCATGATTCTGCCTCATGCCCCACTGATATTAGTAATAAGTTAGGGTCGTCAAATTTATTGCTGTTTCTATGGCTTGCATGATTCTGCCTCATGCCCCACTGGTCATAACAATAGATGAGATCTAATGTGTTTATTAGATTTATCTCTATTAAATGATTAAATGATGATGAGCTGCTTATTTTATATAAAAAGGGATTTAGGTTACTTGCAGTCATTGGCTTAGCATAAACTGATTATTGTTGACATCCTATTGCCATTGACCAGTATTTGTCTAAATAACGATATTCATCCTAAATTATAACCGATTTTCCTTCCATAACACCATTGGGTTTTAACTGAATTATTCTTATGAGTATGCTGGAATTGGCTATTTAGTCAATCTCCTTCCATATCAGCTCTCAGAGCCACACATTCAGGACTGTCTGGCAACACCAACATGTTCCGCCTTAAATTACTGATTAGCTTTCTCTCCTTATCAAATGCAGGGTCAAATCGACTAGCACATCTTGGGAGGAGTGCGTAGGATCGATAATCCCCAGCATAGGACGAAAATTTGTGCCGACAATACCATAAAACTTTCCTTCGAGTTTCCTGATCTCGGCACAGTATGCATCCATCTTTTCACTAGAACAAGACCAATCTTTGTTGACTTGGTTGATGACCAGCGTGGAGTCTCCGTATACCATGAGGCGTTTGACGCTGAGCTCGACAGCTATACGAAGTCCGTGGAGACATGCTTCATATTCCATGACGTTGTTGGAAGCTGGAAAATGAATTCAGAGGACGTATCGGAGCTTGTCCTTAGTCATAGTAATAAACAAAATTCTAGCACCAGCACCATTGATGTTGAGGGCACCATTGAAATACATTATCTAGTGCTTGGGGCAAGCAGCGGGGATGGGCTCTTAGGATCTTAGTCTACTCAGCGATGAAGTCAGCCAGTGCCTGTGACTTAATGGTTGGCCTGCTTCTGAATTCTATGGAATAAGTGTCGAGCTCGACTGCCCACCTAATGATGCTGGCCATTAGCCTCTTTGTTATGGAGGATGTCCCCTAGAGGGAACTCGGTGACCACGGTGATCTTATAGTACTCGAAGTAATGGCGGAGCTTGCGTGACATGACCAGAATGGCGTATAACAACTTTTGAACCTGAGGGTACCAAGTTTTGGACTCATTAAGGCTGATGAAGTAGACTGGACGTTGTACCTTATAGGTGTGTCCAACTTCCTCCCGCTCGACGATAATAGCTGTGCTAACAACACGAGAAGTGGCGGCAATGTAGATTAATAGGGTTTCGTCTGGTTGAGGCGCCGTCATGATCGGGGGCTTCGTTAAGAACAACTTGAGCTGCTCAAAAGCTGTATTAGCCTCCTCCGACTAGGAGAAGCGTTTGGAGGCCTTATGTAGTTTGAAGAATAGTAGTCCCTTTTTGCCAAGGCATGATATAAAGCGGCTGAGAGCAGCCATGCACCCTGTGAGCTTCTATATATCCTTTATGTAGGTCGGCCATTTCATATTGGTAATGGCGAAGACCTCATCAGGGTTGGGTTCGATGCCGTGGGCTCTAATGATGTAGCCCAGGAGTATGCCGGATGGAACTCCAAAGATACACTTTGAAGGGTTCAACTTCTATCTGTATCTTTTTAGGTTGGCGAATGTTTCTTTGAGGTCGACTATGAGACTGTCGGCGGTTTTGGATTTGATGACCACATTGTTGATGTAAGCTTCAACGTTGTGGCCTATTTGTTGGTCAAGGCACATCTAGATGGCCCTTTGGTAGGTCGCCCCAGCTGTTTTTAGTCCAAAAGACATGGTGGTATAGCAATACGCACCGAAAGGCATGATGAATGATGTTTTGATCTGGTCATCCTGTTTGAGGGATATCTGGTGATAGCCGGAGTATCAGTCGAGGAAGGAGAGGAGTTCACAGCCAGCGGTGGAGTTTACAACCTCGTCTATCCAAGGTAGACCGAAGGGGTCTTTAGGGTAGTGTTTATTGAGATCAGTGTAATCAATGCACATTCTCCATTCTTTATTCTTTTTTTTTGAACAAGAACTGGGTTTGCCAACCACTCAGGATGATACACTTCTTTAATAAATTCGGCTGCTAGGAGCCATTTTATTTCTACCCTAATAGCCTCCTTCTTGTCTAGCATGAATCATTAGAGCTTCTTCTTTATCTGCTTGGTGGTCAGCGAGACATTCAAGGAGTGCTCAATCTTCTCCCATGGTAGCCCTGGCATGTCTATAGGTTTCCAAGCAAATATGTCAGGCGTTGGCACATAGGAAGGAGACGAGCGCGCTTTCCTATTTGGGGTCGAGATTAGCCCTAATCTTAGGTGATCTTGGTGGGGTCGTCGAGGCCGAGGCCGAAGTCCTTTGTTTCCTTAGACTTAGGCAGAGGCACATGGAGGCTCTAGCAGCTGGGATATCCAGGTCATCGGCGGGCACCATCTTGGCATCGTTGACCATACTGACCATTTGGATGGAGATGTCGGTGGCTTTGGCGAGGGAGAGACTCTCTATTTCATAGGCGTAGGCGATGGAGAGGTTGGCCCGGAGAGCCAGAACTCCTGCCGACGCTGAGCATCATCAATACCAGATAGGCATAGTGCGGTATGGCCATGAACTTGGCTAGAGCTGGCCTGACCAAGTATAGTGTGGTAGGTGGTGTTGAAGTCAGCAACTGTTGAAGTTGATGTGCTCGACACAGAAGGTGCTAGCCATGCCGAATTGTACCGGGAGAGTGATCTCTCCAAGCGGTTAGGATGCCCTGCCAGGTACCACACCCTAGAAGGAGGAGTCGGAGGGAGTGAGGTCTTCTACTCCAAGGCCTAGCTCCTTTAGTGCTCCAGCGAAGAGGAGGTTCTGGGCACTTCCACTGTCGACGAGTACTTTCCTGAAGAGTACTTTCTTGACGGTTGCATCGAGAATGAGGGGGAAATGCCCTATGTAAGGGATGTCTGCCCACTGGTTAGCCCTACTAAAGGTGAACCAGGGGCGATAGCTAGGGTCAGGCGATAATGTTTTCTGTAATGATGGTGAGCACCCGGTGGGCGGTGAGTTTTTGATCTCTTCTGTTCTGAACGGTGGCGAGGCCCTCGAAGATAGTGGTGACCAGTTTGTCATGATCCTGGAAGGCATTATTATTGTCCCTAGGTGGTTGGTGACCTCTAGGCTCCATCATCGTTGTTGTCGTCCTTCTGTTTGGCCTAGAACTCCTTAGCCAAGCTAAGGCAGTCCTTCATCTTGTGCTTGCTGTTCTTGTGGAAGGGGCACGGGCCTTTGAGGATTTTCTTGTACTGCTCGTTGTAGTTACGTTTGGCGCGAGGTTCATCAATGGTGGCGATGATGTTGTCTAGTCGGCGGCGGTGATACTGACCAGCTTTAGACCCTTCCAGCCGATCATGTCCACTGTCCTGACGGCGGCCGCGGTTGTCGTAATGGTAGTCACTATGGCGTCATTCATCGGGGCGATCGTCGCTATGGTGAGTTGGATGGTGAGTGCCCGCATCCTCAGTTGAAGCAAACTTTGGCCTCTTCAGCATCACCATATTGAATGGCAGCCATGATCATCTCGACTAATCCCCTTTGGTGGCTTATGATTGAATTTGGAGTGGAGGTCATGGTGATGGAGTCCTCTGACATAGGCAATGATGACTTCAGCTTCCGTGATGTTGGGAATAGAATTCCTCATCTCGAAAAATCGTCTAATATAACTACAGAGGAGCTCAGATGGTTTCTAATAAATATGATTTAGATCATGCTTGGTGCCTGGCCGAGTACACATAGCCATGTCATTGTCAATGAAGACCTTTTTCAACTGTTCCCAAGATTCAATGGAATCTAGGGTGAGGCTCATGAGCCAGTTCATTGCAGGTCGGCGTGAGCATGACAGGAAGATAGTTCGCCATGACACTGGTATCTCCTCTAGTGGCACACACAGTGGTGCATAAGCTTGTAGACACTGTGTGGGGTTCATCCGCCCCTCGTAGGGCTCAACCCTGGTGATTTTGAAACCACAGGGCCACTGGAGTGTTCGGAGTGCTCTCGTGAATGCTCGGGGCCCTTCGGGATCATCATAGTCGAGATTGGCAGCATTGCTAGTGTTAAGTGGCTGGAGGGCTACATCTAGATTACCAAATTCTTGCTCGTATTCTTGACACGACATACTTCCTCCTCATGCCAGAGAGAAACGACGCCCATCGATGTGATGTCATGCATCCCAAAGGTTGTTGATGTGTTCTCGCACATCTTGATCGACTTCTTAGTCATGTTAGCGAGGGTTGTTGATATAGTTCCCCCTAGCTCCCCCTTAGAGGGGTTGTCTATCATTACAATGTTGGTTGGTGAAATAGCTTCTGCTGGGGCGGCGATTAGAACTTGGCAGTGGTAGAATGGTGATTCAAGCTTGTTGAGTAGGAAGGTCCCTTGATCCTAGTGGATCTCGTTGACCTGGCAGTGCACAGCTTTAAGCATTATGGTGACCTTGGTGACCTCTAGAGTTTGTTCGAGCTAACCAAGCTCGTTAGCGGCCATGGCTAGGTTGGTGCTTGGGGTCTTGTAGACAACGTGGCCGTCGACATGGATGAATTTGTCAGTCGAGGTTGTGGTAGAGTGGGCGTGGCCTCCCTTGCGAATCGAGTTGTTCTCTGCTGCGAGCAGCCTCAGCTAGCACAATGGTGGCCTCATTCGCTCGGTGCTACACACGGTTGGCATTTCTGTTAACGTGAGCTACGCGGTCCTCATCGGTTTCTTCATCCCGCGGAGGGCTATCGATGCTAACATTAAAAATCCCAACTCCACGAAAGGGTGGAAAAGGAGGTTGGACGACGATGGTTTTAGCGACAATATCCGTAAAGCTTTGGGACTCAGAGTCTAGGATTTTCCTCTAGGATGGTGTGGAGGGATTCTTCGGCACAGTGGCCGATTTGCAGCATATTGATAGTCGACAGTGAGCTGGTCGGCAATTAGGTCAGCGAGAGGATAGATGTCTCCAATCTAGTCGGTGAATTTGTCCCTTAGGGCATCCTAATGGATGGTGGCTGTGTCCCCTAGAGTTTGCCAATCGGCTTTTGATAGATCAAAATTGGAAGGTGGTCGGCGCTGAACTAGAGTGGTCAGAGCCGATTCCGTGAGGCAGAGGCGGTCGGAGAGCTTCTGACCAACCTGATCGATGGATGCGATTAGATCATCATTGTTGACCTGCTTCCTCGAGTAGTGGGGCAGTAGGCGGTGAGTTGTTGGTGAAGACGACCTCAGAGGTGGCTCCAAGATCGGATCTACTGTTGTAGGCATTGGTGTGGTCGGCGCAGAATCGATCTACACCGACTTGATGATCTCTCCATCTCCATCAGCATTGATGACCCAGGAGATCGATCCGACCATAAAGATCTGCCCGAGCTTTGGAGAGAATGATGAGCCTGAAAAGTGTACCATCTTGTTCATCATGTGAAAGGATCAAGATGCCCAAGAGGGGGGGTGAATTGGGCTAATTATAAATTTCTTTGCAATAATTAAGTCCTACGTTTAGCCCAATTAACCCCTTGTGCTAGAAAGTGTTTCTATTGATCTACCGCACAAAAGTTCAGCAACCTATGTTGAAATCCTACTCTAGCATGGCAATTCTATGAATGTAAATGACAAGAATTGAATTGCTCAAAGTAAATGCTTAAAGTAAAGAGAGAAGGAGGAACGTGGCAATGTTTTGCCGAGGTATCGAAGAGTCGCCACTCCCCACTAGTCCTCGTTGGAGCACCCATGCAAGGGTGTAGCTCCCCTTGATCCGCGCAAGGATCAAGTGCTCTCTACGGGTTGATTCTTTGACACTCCATCATGGTGAATCACCCACAACCGCTCACAACTTGAGTTGGGTCATCCACAAGCTCCACCGGATGATCACCAAGCTCCCAATCACCACCAAGCCGTCTAGGTGATGGTGATCACCAAGAGTAATAAGCACGAACTCTCACTTGACCATGACAAGCCTAATGAGAAGGGTGGATGCACACTTTGCTACTCTTGCTTTCACTAATGAAGGCTCTCTTTGGGATTCTCAAATCTCAATCACCTCACTAGGACCTTGCTCTTCTTAGCACTCTCAAGGGTATTTCTCAGCTGTTGGAATGAGCAAAAGTACCCCCTCACACGAATGGAGGAAGTATTTATACACCTGTGTTCAAAACAAACTGTTATGTGCCTCTACGGGGTGATCGGACACTCTGGTCATGTTGACTGGACGCTCCGGTCATATTGACTGGACGCTCCGGTTAGTTTTTCCAGAAATCCATTGTTTAAGTTGTGACCGGACGTGTCTGGTCACGATTTTCCCTCTCTGGAACCGTATTGGAGTCGACCAAATGCTAGAACCCAGCATCCGGTCACTCACCTCTCAGCGTCCGGTCGCGCCAGTCGATTTCACCATGATCAAATGAACTGACCGGACTCTGCGCTAGCATCCGGTCACACCGGAAGCAGCAGTCCGGTCAGTATTTGACCCTTCATTCACTTCCAACTCTCAATCATACATGAATGAAGTTTGCTCCAATGGATCTAAGGGCTTTTTAGGAGCTACCTAGTGCTAGATTTAGCAAGTGTGCACCACACCTAACTCACTAGACTCACCTAGGTCAAGCTACTCATCCATACCCCCTTTAATAGTATGGCCAAAGGAAAAACAAAGTCCTAAACTATTCTAAGTGTCTCCTCAACACCAAACGACACTTAGAACTAGTCCATCCTTAACCTTGTCGTCCATCCTTTGAAAACCAAAATGATTCCATCGTAGGGGCATGACCACCATGATAGCCCAATTGATCTCTATTACCGTGACCTAACTTAATTGCCTCTGCAAAACACATGTTAGTCACAGTAATCACGTATTGTCATTAATCACAAAAACCCAACTAGGGTCCTAGATACTTTCAATCTCCCCCTTTTTGGTGATTGATGACAATACCACCTCGAGTATGTGAAAGAGATGAGGTTTTTAACATGCTTGGATCATATAAGCTTTTGACAATAAGACCAAAAGAGTTAGGTAAGCTTATATGACCCAAGCCAACATGATGTACTCAATAGATGTGAAATAAGCATGAGTACAAGTAATAAAGCTCATTTGCATCGGAGTAAAATGCGGAAGCAAAGCAAACCCAAGCCAACATGATGTACTCAATAGATATGAAATAAGCATGAGTACAAGTAATAAAGCTCATTTGCATCGGAGTAAAACATGGAAGCAAAGCAAATGAGCATAACACAAGTGATATGACATATAAATAATTCAAAGTAGAGAGCACACATGTCAAATATCATGATCACATAGATATCACTATCACATAAATATAGTTTGATGCATGAAAGTAAACACACGAATGCATAATAGTGTATCACACATAAAAACCAAATATAATAGATAAGCTAAACTCCCCCTAGATAAGTCGCTCCCCCTAAGTCTAACATACTCGATCCCTCTCTCCCTTTGCCGTCAAACACCAAAACCTAAGGGTCGGTCGGCGGGGCTGCAGTGGACAAGTCGGGCACTGAGGTACGAGGAGTGAGCTAGAACTATGTGCCATCATCATCTGATCCTGAGCTCTAAGCTGTCTGCCCCTCTATAGCTAGAAGCGATGCTGAAGTGGTCTAGGTCAGATCAGGGATAGGTGCGGCCTGAGACTCTAGTAGGTATGACTGTAGCAGGCGGCTCTGATGATGCAACTAAAGAAGGGAGCGTCTCTGTAGTCTCGGTAATAGGTGCAACTATAGAAGGACCTAGGACATGAAGATATGGTGGAAGTAGGCTGCCCTATCAACTCGCTAAAGGTAGCACCAAGGCTCCTAGGAAACTATAGTATCTGGCACTAATAGTGAGGAAGTCTGAGCTGGTGTGAAGCCCGTCTGAAAAGGTGTGAACTGTAGGGCTGGCACTGGCGAGGCAAACCACTAGGACACCTGCACTATAGGATAAGGAAACTATGCTAGTGGCTATCCCTGACTCTGAAGCCCACTAGGCTGTACAACTAGAGTCATAGAAGTGGTGGCAGGCTAGCCGATCTAGGGGTGAAGGCTGTGGCGGTGGAGCCCCAATAGCTGTCACAACATGCTACATAAATCCAAGGAGCTACTGCTACATGAGGACCTGCTACTGATGCATGGCCTACTATTGCTGCTGTATAGCCTGCTGCTATCGCTGGAACTCATCCTGCCTAGTCTGGAACTAGTGTGAAAGTAGCAGTGGTCTCCTGAGCCTAGCGAGCCTGATCCAGCCTCATCCGCTCAAGTATGGCAAGTAGAGCGGGGTCTGTCTAGTGGTGCAGGTGGAGCTGAACTGGAGCTACCGACCTCATGGTCATGTCATCGAGGAGGCATCTAAGGGATATCCTTATAGTCATCATCTGAGCTATCACTGGGGTCACTCTCGACCATCCCCTCCTACTGAGCATCTAACTGTTCCTCCTCTATAGCAGCTATACCCCTGATGGTCTCATCCTGCTAGGCTGTAGTCTTTGGCACCTCTGGATGACGGCGTGGCTGACTGGGTGTCCTCACTGCACTATGGCGGAACATTTGAGTCATGTTGTATGTAGGGAACTCTAGTAGTAGCATCACTATACTCTGCCAGCATCTCAGGTGGTCTCATAGTAACTGCCCTATGGATCAAGAATGTAATCCAGTGAGCATATGGCAGTTGCCTGTGACCCCTGAACCCCTCTGCAATAGTATCCTCCATCTCCGATAGAAGGAGATCCCAAATGTCAAACATAGTCTACTGCATTAGAGAGTTTAGTACTATAGCTATATGCGAGTTAAGCCCTCGCGATACCCCATCCTTGGAAACAGTGTCCTCCTCATAATAGCATCAAGCACTCTAGTAGTAGGAGTGAGATCACTAGGTGTCCTGCTCGACCCCTCGCTGAAAGGCTCTATGAAGCAATGTCGGACTAGATCTATAAGGGCACAAGACCACCGTAAGGGCATCTAGGAGGCACTATCTATCCATAGCAAACCTCATGTAGCCGAATGGACTGCTCCTGAAGCCTGAGAATCTCCCTAACCCTAAAGCTCATCAGCCTGTAATCTCTACCTCTGAATGCAAAGTGTATAAATCTATGCTGCGGGTCAATCTAGAGTGTAGCATAGAACTCACTGGACCTAAGATGGAACATATAAGCCTATCTATCCAAGTAAATCTATCAGCCCTGGCAGGTAAGATAGGTAAGGGTGAATATGCTCTCCTAGTTGCTGCTACAATGGACTCAATGTTACACACCCTCTGAGATCTGAATACTGCCCCACTGTTAAGATATGCATTATAAAAATCTTCCTATAGTGGTGTGTAGAAGCCCTCTAAAGCTCGGTCATCTCTCCTCGGTGGGAACCACTGCTCAAAGTCCACAAATCTGAGCTGTTGAACCTGCTTGGTCGTGGCGGCCCTCAAATCCAATTGAGTCACTGGAGGTGGACCCTATGGTCTAGGCGGTGGACAAGAACCCCTCCGCTATGTCTCTGGCCTCAGTGTGACTAGAGCACGGGTATGACCAGAGCAGCGTAACTATGGCTGAGGTGCCTACTCTGTCTTCTGAGTCTACTCTGCTAGCTATGGCTACTGCTGTGACTCCCCCTAAGACTAACTCTCATCAATAGCAACACGCTATCCTCCAACCATGATAGTCCTAGCTAGACCACCATGACGGCGCTCAACCTGCTCATGTGCAGCCCTCTGTGTTGGTGGAAGCTGATCTGCAATAACAACACCACTCCTAGCACCTCCTCTCTCTGCGCGCTCTGTGGCCTCTACAACTACGGCTACTCTCGCTGTATCTGCATCAGAGTACTTGCGCTTCTTTGTCCCTAGCTTCTTCGTCGCCTTGCCTTTTGTATCTATAGGCAGGCGAGGCGAGGTCCTCGAATCCGCATCACCTGGGACCACCTCCGACATTCTTGACACGAGCCATCTGATGAAGCTTAAAAGAACAACTGCCGCTGACAAAGATCAACTACCAACTGTCACTTCTGAGGCTTGGCCTCGATCCGTACTCACGAGCTTGGCCCCAAGTTAGGCTAACAACTACCAATGTGACCTCAGAAACACCGACTCGCTGCACATTAGAATAGATCGGATATATGAATAATTATAATATATCTAGAGATACGAAACTCTAGGAAAGCAAGCAATAGATACAAAATTGGAATCAAGGGCTTGCTACCTAACGAACCAGCGATCCGAAAAGCAAAGGAACGACACTGCGGGGAACCATCGAGAATCCTAGGGTTAGGGTTGTGCTAGTCGGCATGAATCGGCGATAGGGAAGATGCAATGGGGGCACTGGAGGCTCTAGTGAAGGCAGCAGGAACTCTGGCGAACTTCGGCGAGGATCAGTCAGGTGGTGCTAGGCCACTGGTACAGCGGTGGCGCTGGAGCACAGCTTGGGCGAGCTATAGCATGGGTGCGGGTGACGTGGGCAGTGGCGGTGCTGGCGCAGGGTGAAGCTGTGGCATGCGGTGGTGCAGCATGGTTACGCGTGGGCGGCACTAGGCGCAGACGGTCATGTTGAGGGGCGGCGCGTGGTGCTGCTGTGTGGGAGATGGCGCGGGCACGACACGTGCAGGGCGCAGCAACACGAGCAGGCGGCATGGAGCAGGTGGAGCAGGCAGGAGCGGCGCTAGTGGATTCAGTGGCTAGGGCATGGCACGGCGACTCGGGATGGTGAAGTCAGCGCGGGTATGGGCGGATTAGATCACGGCGTGGTTTAATCAGGGTTATATGGTGGCCCCCGTGACGTAAGAGAAAAGGAAACAGGAAAGAGATCGGAATCTGCATGTTTTCAACTGACCGAACGCTCTGAAGGCAACGACCAGACGCTGCCACCTAGAGTATGGTCGATTCCAGAGAGGTCCAAAACCCCTGGAATCACGACCGGACGCGTCCGGTGAACCCCGACCGGACGCAGCCAGAGTCCAGTTCTCACTGCCTTGATCGCCTTTTCTTGATCGGACGTTGAACCACCATCTGACCAGATGTTGAATAGTAGAGTCCGGTCACTCCATCGTAGCAGGTTCACCTCCTGTGAACTGATCGAACGCTGGACATCAGAGTCCGGTGCAGCGTCAAGTCACTCTTTTTCCAGCAAATCTTCAAAGTCTTTCGTGCTGCCTATTCCCAATCAAGTCCCAACTTCAATAAGATCTAAATAAACACCAATTGGGACTGATGTGAGTGACCTCTCTCAAACCCTCAAAATTTTCAAAAATATTTTGTCTTAGGCTATAATTCTTTTTAAGAAAATAGGCAATAAGAGGGCAATTGAAGATAAACGATAAAGCAACATTCATGCATATGCAATGCAATACTTGAAAGTAAATCTAGCTGCTTGTCACGTTTGATCCAAGGTTAAGCTTCTTCACACGCTTTACGGTGGTTATCTTAACCATGTTAGACAAGCCCTATATGCATTACCAAAGATTAAACATGTTGTATATTACAATGCAATGCAAGGGACAACACAAGCTCAATTTTTAGTGAAGTTACTAAAATCAAGAACATTGAGCTCATTCCACAATCTACAAAATGTTGCCTCATCTAGCGGTTTAGTGAAGATATCCGCCAATTGATCATCGGTCCTTACACCTTCTAATGAAATATCATTCTTTGCAACATGATCTCTAAGAAAGTGATGGCGGATATCTATATGCTTGGTGCGAGAGTGTTGAACCGGATTATTTGTAAGTTTTACCGCACTTTGATTGTCGCACAAAAGAGGTACTTTTCTAGAACTACACCATAGTCTAGCAAAGTTTGTTTCATATAAAGTATTTATGCACAACAAGCACCCGTGGCAATGTATTCCGCTTCGGCGGTGGACAAAGCCACACTATTTTGTTTCTTGGAGGACCAAGACACAAGTGATCTACCAAACAAATGGCACCCTCTAGATGTGCTCTTTCTATCAAATTTGCAACTAGCATAATCTGAATCAGAATAGCCAACTAATTCAAATATAGCTCCTTTGGGATACCAAAGGCCAATGCTTGGTGTGTGCTTAAGATACCTAAGGATTCTTTTAACGGCACTCAAATGAGTTTCCTTAGGATTAGCTTGAAATCTAGCACACATACACACACTGAACATGATGTTGGGCCTAGATGCAGTTAAATATAACAAGCTACCAATCATAGAGCAGTAGAGAGTTTGATCAACCATGTTACCTCCCTCATCTAGGTCAAGATGTCCATTAGTTGGCATTGGTGTCTTGATTGGCTTACATTCATCCATCTTGAATCTCTTGAGAAGATCATTTGCATATTTCTCTTGAGAGATGAAAATCCCTTCTCTCATTTGCTTGACTTGAAAACCAAGAAAGAATATAAGCTCTCCAATCATTGACATCTCGAACTCCTTCAACATTAATTCACCAAACTCTTTGCAAGAATCTTCATTTGATGATCCAAAGATGACATCATCAATATACACTTGACAAATGAAGATATGTCCATCAAGCTTCTTGGTGAATAGTGTGGTGTCGACCTTCCTAATGGTGAAGCCCTTCTCAATGAGGAAATCCCAAAGGCGCTCATACCAAGCTCTTGGGGCTTGCTTAAGCCCATATAATGCCTTGGACAACCTATAAATATGATTAGGATATCTAGGGTCTTCAAACCCGGGAGGTTGATCAACATAGACTAGTTCATTAATAAAGCCATTTAAAATGCACTTTTCACATCCATTTGATATAGTTTCATTTCATGATGTGATGCATATGCAAGGAGGATATGAATGGCTTCTAGTCTTGCAACCGGTGCAAAGGTCTCTCCAAAATCCAAACCTTCAACTTGAGAGAACCCCTTTGCAACTAGTCTTGCCTTGTTCCTCACAACAATGCCTTGATCATCTTGCTTGTTGTGGAACACCCACTTTGTTCCAATGACTCTTGCACCTTGTGGTCGCTCTTCAAGAGTCCACACTTCATTGCAGGTGAAGTTGTTCAACTCTTCATGCATGAGTTTATCCAATCTGGATCTTGAAGAGCTTCTTCTACCTTAGTAGGCTCAAAGCAAGAGATAAAAGAGTGATGTTCAATAAATGAAGCAAGCTTTTGAGATCGAGTCATTACTCCCTTTGATGGACTCCCTATGATGAGATCTTGTGGATGAGCTTGTAGTAGAGGTGAATTTCTTCTATCAACCACTTGAGGGGGAGGTTGTGGAGCATCAACATCATGTGCTTGTGTCACCATTAGGCTTGATGTCTCCAACCAGAATATTCTTCATGGCCTCCCTCAATGGTTCATCACCTACATCATCAAGATTCTCATGTGCTCCTTGGGAGCCATTAGATTCATCAAATTCCACATCATATGTTTCTTCAACCAAGTCGGTGGCATGATTAAATACTCTATATGCTTTGGACTTTGATGAGTAACCAACAAGAAAACCAATATCACAACATCTTTAAAACTTCCCTAGGTGTTGTCGCTTCTTGTAGATGTAGCATTTGCAACCAAACACCCTAAAGAAGAAGACGTCCGGCTTCTTCCCATTGAGCAACTCATAAGGTGTCTTACCAAGAAACTTTTGAAGGAATAGGTGATTGGATGCATAGCATGCAGGTGTTGATAGCTTTCTCCCATAGAGCTTTGGGAGTGTTGTACTCATCAAGCATTGTTCTTGCTAGTGTGATCAATGTCCGGTTCTTTCTCTCAACTACACCATTTTATTGAGGAGTATATGTTGCGGAGACCTCATGCTTGATCCCAACTTCATCACAATAAGCTTCTATGTTTGTGTTGTCAAATTCTTGGCCGTTGTCACTTCTAATCTTCTTGAGCTTCACTTCAAATTCATTATATGCTCTCTTGGCAAACTTCTTGAAGCATGATGCAACTTTGGATTTGTCATGAAGGAAGAATACCCATGTGTATCTTGAATAGTCATCAACAATCACAAGACAATAAAGATTTCCTCCCAAACTCTTGTATATTGTTGGTCCAAATAAGTCCATGTGAAGGAGTTCTAGCACTCTTGTGGTTGACATGAAAGCTTTTGTTGGATGAGTATTTGCAACTTGCTTGCTGGCTTGACATGCACTACAAAGCTTGTCCTTCTCAAACTTCACATCCTTCAACCCTCTCACCAAATCATTCTTTATTAGCTTCTTGAGTGAGCTCATCCCAACATGAGCAAGTCTTCTATGCCATAGCCACCCAAGTGTTCTTTTGGTGAATAGGCATGTCTTCAAGTTAGCATCTTCGGAGGTGAAATCCACTAAATATAGGTTGTTGTATCTAAATCCTTTGAATATCACTTGATCATCATCCTTCTTAGATATAACAACTTCCTTCTCGGTGAACAAGCATTAGAAGCCAAGATCACATAATTGTCCAACGGATAGCAAGTTGAAGCTCAATGAAGTAACATATAGCACATTTGAGATAGAATGACCATTTGATATTGCCACTTTGCCCAATCCTTTAACCTTACCCTTTGAATTATCTCCAAATGTGATTCTTTCTTATCCATCTACTTCTTCATCTAGTGAGGTGAACATATGAGGATCACTGGTCATATGTTATGTGCAACCACTATCAATAACCCAATGACTTCCACCGGTCTTGTAGTTCACCTACACACAAGAGATCAAGCTTTAGGAACCCAAACTTGTTGAGGGCCCTTCACCTTCTCAACAAGTGACTTTGCTACCCAAATTTTCTTAGGCCTATTCTTGTTGGGAGGTCCTAAGAACATAACTTTCATCTTCCCACTAGAATTCTTTCTAAGCATGTAATGAGCATTGAAAGCAAAAGGTCTAGCATGCTTGGGCAAGGGTTGTGGTGGTGGAGTTTGGCACTCATGGGCAAAATGGCCTTCTTGTCCACACTCAAAACATCTCTTTGGCTTTGGCTTTGACTTGTGTTGTTGCTGAGCTTGAGCCTTCTTCTCTTGGTTTGCCAAGTACCCAATGCCACTTCTATCCATCTTCATGATGGTGTTCATTAGTAGCTCACTTTGAAGATGCTTGCCTCTTGTCAACTTGCTCAATCCAATATTGAGATGCTCTTTCTCCAATTTGAGCTTCTTTTTCTCTTCCTTGAGTGCATCATTATTTTTCTCTTCTTGAGCTTCTTATTCTCTTCTTTTAACTTCTCATTCTCAAGAATCAAATCACCATCATGATCAAGAGTTTCTAGCACTATGGTGTTGGTGGTTTTGAGCTCTTCAAGATCTTTCTTTAGCTTTTCATTGTCATTCTTGAGCTTGACATACTCATCATAATTATCGGTCTCAACCACTTGCTTGCCCTTGCTACTAGAACTTTGCTCAATGCTCTCAATAATCAAATCATCACATGATGTAGCTATATCAATCTTAACAACATCGTTAGTAGCATCATGTGGCTCATTGGATAAATATTCTTGAGCAATGACAAGATTATCATGATTAATCTTGAGAGTTGTATATTCATCTTTTAGCATATTATGGCTAGTGATGAGCTCATTATGTATCCTCTCAAGTTTATCATATTTTTCTTTAAGCTCTTTCTTAGACGATTTGAGCTCCTTGAGTTTGGATGATATAGCATCATTTGCTTCTCTAAGCTCAACACTAGCATTTTCAGCTATATCACATTTAGATAAAAGAGAATCATTCTTAGCTTATAGCTTGTCATTCTTAGCTCTAGTCTTTCTAATGATCCTAGTATATTTGTTTAGCAATTTGACAAGTTCATCATATGAAGGTGATTCAAATTCTTCATCATCACTATCACTATCACAATCATCATTGTTAGCATGATCATCGCTACTACTATCATCATCATTTGATACCTTTCATTCACCCTTGGCCATAAGGCATAGGTGTGTAGAGGATGATAGCGGTGGTGTTGGTGAAGATGATGAAGAGTCAATCATAATGGCGGCCACCTTCTCATTATCACTATCATCATCAGATGAGCAACTTGATGAATCAATGTCCATGAGCCAATCACCGATGATGTAGGCCTTCCCATTCTTCTTCTTCTTGTGGAAGTCCTTCTTCTTGCCATCTTTCTTCTTGTATGGCTTGCTCTTCTTCTTCTCATCTTCTTCATTACTTGAGTCATCTTTCTTGCCCTTGTACTTGTTCTTGTACTTGTCTTTCTTGGGCTTTGTGCATTGGTGTGCTAGATGACCAAGTTCTCCACAATTGTAGCAATCCATCTTCGAGATTAGCTTCCTTCTAGAGCTAGTGAAGAACTTCTTTTTCTTGCCATCAAACTTGATGCCACTCTTGTTAAGCTTCTTTAGCATCTTGGCGGTTCTTCTCACCATGAGAGCAAGACTTGCATCATCAATTTCATCATCACTTGAGCTCTCATACTCAAGCCTTGCTATGCCCTTCTCTTGGCTAGCTTTGAATGTTAAGTCCTTGTCTTTCTTCTTAGTAGAGGATGAGCCATCTTGTGGTGTGATGTGCATGTACATCTCATGAGCATTGATCTTTCCTAAGATTTGTGTTGATGTAGCGGTGGAAAGATCACCTTGATGAAGCACGATCACAATATGCCCATATTTATCAATGGGGAGGACACTCAAAATCTTTCTTACAATATTGGATGGTTGAATTTGAGTGAGTCCAAGCCCATTGACTTCCTCTACAAGAACATTCAAGCGTAAGTACATTTCATTAGCACTCTCTTTAGGAAGCATTTCAAATGAATTTAGCTTTTTCATGACAAGATGATAGCGTTCCTCACGCTCGCTCTTTGTTCTCTTATGGAGCACACAAATATCTGACCATAGTGCATGGGCAGTCTTTGTGGTTCCTCACCCGGTTGAACACATCTTTGCAAATGTCTCTAAATATGGTGTTTCGAAGCCTTTGCATTCCATTTCTCGTAATTCACCTCATCACCTTGTAGGTGTGTGGCATCTCAAGGTTTTGGGAAGCCTTGTGAGGCGGCTCTAAGTATTCTAACTTCTAGAGCTTCTAAATATGCCTCCATGTGGATTTTCCAATATGGAAAATCATCCCCCTCAAAGATAGGAGGAGGACCATCCCCATGAGACATCTTTCTCTAGATGGTTAAGTCTAAAAACATGAGCACAAGGCTCTGATACCAATTGAAAGGATCAAGATGCCCAAGAGGGGGGGTGAATTGGGCTAATTCTAATTTTCTTTGCAATAATTAAGTCCTACGTTTAGCCCAATTAACCCCTTATGCCTAGAAAGTATTTCTATTGATCTACCGCACAAAAGTTTAGCAACCTATATTCTAATCCTACTCTAGCATGGCAATTCTATGAATGTAAATGACAAGAATTGAATTGCTCAAAGTAAATACTCAAAGTAAAGAGAGAAGGAGGAACATGGCGATGTTTTGCCAAGGTATCGGAGAGTCGCCACTCTCCCACTAGTCCTCGTTGGAGCACCTGCGCAAGAGTATAGCTCTCCCTTGATCCACGCAAGGATCAAGTGCTCTCTATGGGTTGATTCTTTGACACTACATCGCGGTGAATCACCCACAACCGCCCACAACTTGAGTTGGGTCATCCACAAGCTCCGCTGGATGATCACCAAGCTCCTAATCACCACCAAGCCATTTAGGTGATGATGATCACCAAGCCGTCTAGGTGATGGCGATCACCAAGAGTAACAAGCACGAACTCTCACTTGAGCACGACAAGCCTAATGAGAAAGGTGGATGCACACTTTGCTACTCTTGCTTTCACTAATGAGGGCTCTCTTTGGGATTCTCAAATCTCAATCACCTCACTAGGACCTTGCTCTTCTTGGCACTCTCAAGGGTGTTTCTCAGCTGTTGGAATGAGCAAAAGTACCCCCTCACACGAATGGAGGAAGTATTTATACACCCATGTTCAAAATGAACTGTTATGTGCCTCTATGGGGTGACCGGACGCTTTGGTCAGTTCTCCCTAAAATCTAGTGTTTAAGTTGTGATCAGACGCTGGGTAGCGTCCAGTCAGCACTGACCGGATGTGTTCGGTCATGATTTTCCATCTCTAGAACCTTACTAGAGTCGACCGGATGCTGGAACCCAGCATCTGGTCACTAACCTCTCAGTGTCCGGTCACGCCAGACAATTTCACCTTGATCAAATGAACTGATCGGACTCTACGCCAGCGTCCGGTCAGTATTTGACCCTCTATTCACTTCCAACTCTCAATCATACGTGAATGAAGTTTGCTCCAATGGATCTAAGGGCTTTTTAGGAGCTACCTAGTGCTAGATTTAGCAAGTGTGCACCACACCTAACTCACTAGACTCACTTATGTCAAGCTACCCGTCCATACCCTCCTTAATAGTATGGCCAAAGGAAAAACAAAGTCCTAAACTACTCTAAGTGTCTCCTCAACACCAACCGACACTTAGAACTAATCCATCCTTAACCTTGTCATCCATCCTTTAAAAACCAAAATGATTTCCATCAGTAGGGCATGACCACCATGATAGCCCAATAGATCTCTATTACCGTGAACAAACTTAATTGCCTCTACAAAACACATGTTAGTCACAGTAATCATGTATTGTCATTAATCACTGAAACCCAACTAGGGGCCTAGATGCTTTCAATCATGGAAACAACACGCACACCCCTACCTAGCACTGCCAACTATCGACAGAATATCATCGATAGTGCTCCAAGAGGTATCCCACAAAGGTAGATTGATCGGTAGAGGTGCGCGTAATCAAGAACAAGAAGGCAACAGAGACACAAGAGTTAGACAGGTTTGGGCCATCTACATGATGTACTACCCTACACCTATGGTCTGTTGGTTTGTATTGGCTGTCGTATGATATTGCGTGTGTTTTGAGGGGGTCCCCTACCCACCTTATATAACCGGGGGGTAGGGTTACAAGTCGGTTAGATCTAAGGAGATAACAGGTAAGTAATAACAGGTTACAAGAATCACGAGATCGAGCATATCCTAACAGATCTCATAGCATCTTCAGGATATCACCCTTGATGTCTTGCGGTACACGCCAAGCAGTACCATGCACCATAAGTCTTCATCTTGTGGTCTAGGACCACCCCTAGCGGCGTAGCCCATGTAGTCTACCGTGGGTATCCAGGGTCGTACCCCCCACAGCAAGCATGGTTATGAACATATTTCTTCAGGACTCCCATGAACCTCTCAAAGGGGAAGATGTTGTGTAGGAACATAGGAACCGAGAATACTAATCTCTTTGATCAAGTGAACTAGGAGGTGCGTCATAATATTATAGAAGGATGGTGTGAACACCAACTCAAAGCTGACAAGACATTGGACCATGTCATTCTGTAGCTTTACTAGATGCGCTAGGATTGATTGTCATCTGAGAAATTACGTTAAGGAATGCACATAGTTTTATGGTGGCTAATCGTACATTTAGAGGTAGAATCCCTCTCAATGCAATCGGAAGCAATTGCGTCATAAGCACATGGTAGTCATGAGACTTTAAGTTTAGGAATTTCTTCTCTATCACATTTATTATCCCCTTTACATTCGAGGAGAAGCCAGATGGGACCTTGATGCTGTTTAGGCATTCAAACATGCTTTCCTTCTCTTCTTTGATAAGAGTGTAGCTATGAGGACTTAAGTACTGGCGTCCATTATCTACCTTCTCTAGATGCAGGTTCTCTCGTTCTTTCATACACTGCAGGTCATGTCTTGCTTCCAGTGTGTCCTTAGCCTTCCCATACACACACATGAAACCTAGTAGGTTCACACAAAGATTGTTCGTCAAGTACATCATGTTGATCGCAGTTGTGAACCTTCAGGACTTGCCAGTAGGGTAGCTCCCAAAATATGGTATTCTTCTTCCACATGGGTGTGTGTCCATTAGCATCATTCAGAATAGGTTGGCTACTAGGTCCCTTCCCAAAGACTACTTATACATCCTTGACCATATTGAATACATTCTCACCACTACGGTTGCCAAGCTTTGTTCGGCGCTCTGCCTTACCTTTTCAAATGTTGCCTCTCTTTCTTAGGGCAGTGATTCAATGGAAGAAATCGACGATGGCCCATGTACACTGACCTTTCGACATTTTTTCAAAAATATACCTTCCATGTCATGAAAACAGTGCGTGCATGCATTATATCCCTTGTTTGACTATCCTGATAGATTACTAAGAGCAGGCCAATCATTGATTGTTATGAACAACAATGCTCGTAGGTCAAAGTGTTCTTGTTTGTACTCATCCCACACACATACGCCTATGCTGCTCCACAAAAGTAGAAGTTCCTCAACTAATGGCCTCATATACACATCAATGTCGTTTCCAGGTTGCTTCAGGCCTTGGATGAGCACTAGCATCATAATGAACTTCCACTTCATGCATAGTCATGGAGGAAGGTTGTAGATACATAGAGTAATAGGCCAAGTGCTATGGCTATTGCTCTGCTCCTCGAAAGGGTTCATGCCATCCGTACTTAAAGCAAACCTTAAGTTTCTTGCGTCATCTGTAAACTTTGGGAATTCTCTATCAATTTCTCTCCACTGGGACCCATCAGTGGGGTGTCTCAATATATCATCTACCTTACGGTCTTCTTTGTGCCATCGTAGCAACTTTGCATGCTCTTTGTTTCTGAACAAACATTTCAAACATGGTATTATAGGAGCATACCACATCACCTTGTCATGGATTCTCTTCCTGGGACGTTCACCATTGCCCTCAACATCACCAGGGTCATCTCGCCTAATCTTATACCGTGATGCACGAACATACCGGGCATGCATCCAAATTCTCATACTCGTCGCGGTAGAGGATGCAGTCATTAGGACATGCATGTATCTTCTAGATTTCTAATCCCAGAGGGCAGACTGACTTATTTTGCTGCATATGTAGTGGCGGGCAATTTGTTTGCCTTCAGAAGCATCTTCTTTGCGATAATCAGTAACTCTCCAAATCCCTTGTCGGATACACCATTTTTTGCCTTCCATTGCAGCAATATAAGTGTGGTACCTAACTTTTTTTTGCCCCTCTTCACAAGTTGGGTATAGCAATTTCTTGTGATCCTCTAGCATGCGCTCAAACTTGATCTTCTCCTTGTCACTTTCGCATTCTCTCTATGCATCATGGATGGCCTGACCAAGATCATCAGTGGGCTCATCTTCTGCCGCTACCTCTTCTTCAGCCGTTATCTCTTCTTCAGCTTCCCCCATTGTAGTTTCATCAAAGGCACCGTATTCAACAAACCCATGAATAATAATGTTGTCATCATCCCCTTCTTCTTCATCATCTTCTTCCATTATAACACCTCTTTCCCCATGCTTAGTCCAACAAATATAGTTTGGCATGAAACCCGACGTAAACAGGTGTTCGTAAAGGATCCTTGAGCAAGAATAATCCTTCTCATTCTTACAAAGAACACAGGGGCAACACATGAAACCATTCCACATGTTTGCCTTGGCCACATTTATGAATTCATGCATGCCCCTAATGAACTATGGGGAGCGGCGGTCCGCGTTATACATCCATTGCCAGGTTTATCTACATTACATGACGTACACCACATCAAAAACTTATAATAACCCATATTATACAACATGCATGATTAGTAGTTAATTAAAAGATCCAAAATATCCATCAATCAACATGATTAATTAATATCCTATACCACATAGCTATTTCACATACTCTCAAACATTAATTTATTAAAGCCTTGATACAATGTAGACAATCCCAAATAGCACTAAACAAACTAAACATACAATGCACTTCAGCAAATAAGAATTTCATGACCAGTTCACTGCCTCATCATACAAAGGTGCACTCTCATCAACCGCGCTCAGTCACCATTGCAAGAGATTTTAGGACGTGCTCAACATACTCTTCCTCCCAGTACCAACCGTCACATGATCCAGTGTCATCCCACTAAAATTACAACACCAAAACAAGAACTTTAATCAAAATCATCACGAAAAATGGCTACGAACCATAACAAAACATGACAAAAAAATAACTCACTTCGTGATCCGGACAGGTGTAGAAGATGCGCTCTTGATTGACACCCTTCTTCTTCACCCTGTACTCCCTTAGAATCTTCTGTCCACACTTGCCGCACGCAATGAGAGGGAGGTCCGGCCTCAGTCGCTTAGGGAACCCATGCGAGGCCGAGGACTCAGGAAACAGTCATCATCTACAACTTTTTATACTCATTTTCATCAACTAATATAAATTTCTCATTTTGTGAACCATGAAATTAAATGAGCTATATAGTAAAAAACCTTATATTTCTCTATTTCTAAACCATGAAATGAGGCAATGAAAGGTGCATACTAGTTTTGATGAGCTACAATAAGATTCCTTCATCTACATATGCAAACAATCAAGTGATTTTGATCTCAAATATAAATTAAAAATATCCACCATTATCCCCAATCTAGATAACCAAAAATTTCTCTATTTCTAGACCATGAAATGAGGCAATGAAAAGTGCATACTAGTTTTGATGAACTACTATAAGCTTCCTTCATCTTCATATTCAAACTATCAAGTGATTTCGAGCTCAAATGGTTTATAAATAAAAAAAATCCACCATCATTTCCAATCTAAAAAATCACAAATTTCTCTATTTCTAGCCCACAAAATGAGCCATGCTAGTGATGAAACATGAGAGGATGAAGTTGGTAACCTTTAGAACCAAAGAATGGATGGAGGAATGAAGTCTTCACCAATCCCGCAAGCATGAACTCCTTCCACGAGCAAGAACAAGAGCAAGCAGAGAGCTTGAAGGCACGGGATGGGGGGGAAGGAAGGAGAAGGTATATAGCTCGGGACATGTAGTCTCGATTTATGGTGTAAACCCGGACTACAGGTAGAATTTTAATCCTGGTTTGAGCCACCAACCGGGATTAAAGGTTTAGTCACGGCTGATAGCATCTAACCGGGACTGGAGGGTGACCTTTAGTCCTGGTTTGAACCACCAACCTGAGACTAAAGGTCCCCTCCTGCCCCCCTCCTGCAAAAGCTGCGGCTCTAGCCATTGGGCAGGGACTTTCGTCCTGGTTGGTAGCTCCAACCGGGACTAATCCTTTCTTTAGTCCCGGGCCAAAAAATGGTCGGGACTAAAGCCTAGAACCGAAAGTCTGTTCTCTACTAGGTGAATACTCGTGTGGAGCATCAGGTGGATCTGTTGTGAGACAAGGGAGGAGTAGGTGGCTGAGGATGGAGCGGCCAGGTGTCAGTGCTATGGACTCCGAGTACCCCCACTGCATGGAAAAGAGCTGGTCGGATATATAGGACCAGAATACCTCACCATCTGTATTGCGGCCCACACTTGGTTACTGGGCCAAAGACAACGAGGAATGAGGCCCACATACAACAAGAAAATCCAAGGATGTATTTTTGGTGCCACAAATAAATTCTGACATAAGCTCAAAGAGTGAAATTCACAAGAGGTCTTTAAAGTTGTCTACAAGTGTCATATGTAAGTCCTTAAAGTCTCAAAATGTATTTTTTTTTGTCCCTGAATTTAGTTCCCGTCACATCCGAGTCAAAATGAACGTTTACTCAACGCGGTACCTGACACGACATCATGACTCAATGCTTACAAGGATATGATATATGGGACCCACATATCAGCGACAAGCCTTAGCCTTAAAAAAGTCGTTTATTTTTCATAAGACCTCGGTTGAGAAGATGATTTGTATATGAAAATTATAGCCCTGATGAGATCTATAACTTTTAAGTTTTGAGTTTTTTCATTTAAGATGGTTAAAATGCTCAAAAAATAATATAAATTTTTAAGAGCATATTAATCACGGACCAAACTTGTTGCCATAGAAATATCATATCTTTCTTGTATGGTGTTAGACAAAGATAGTCTATATATGAAAATTATAGGTGTCGATGAGATAAAAATTCATAGTTTTCAATTTTGTCATTTGATGTTAAAAAATAATATAAAGTTTCAGTACCATATTAACCACGTACTAGGGTTTGTCGCCTTAGAAAAAAGCATATATTTTTTGTATGTGGCCGAATAAATATATTTTTTATATGAAATTGTAGTGCTCGATGAGATTTACACATTCATAGTTTCGAATTTATCATTTAAGGTTGTTGAGATGGTTAGAAAAATAATATAAAGTTTCATCAGCATATTAATCTTGTACCAAGGGGTATCTTTCTTGTATCATGTCAAACAAAGATACGTTTCATATTGTAGTTATTTAGGTATATAATTTTCTAGTTTTGAGTTTTTTATTTGAAGTTATTTAGATTTTTATTTGAAGTTGTTTCAATTTTTAAAAAAATCTATACAACTTCAAATAAAAAACTCAAAACTTGAAAGTTCTATATTTTATCGAGTGCTACAACTTTCGTCTAAAAGTATTTTTATGTGAGCGCATACAAAAAAATAATATGATTTTTCTAAGACGACAATCCCTAGTATGCAATTAATATGCTAATAAAACATTATATTATCTTTTTAGCATTTTAACGATTTCAAAGGGAAAATCACAAAACTAGAAAGTTACATATCTCGAGGGCTACGATTTTCATATACAAATATCTTTATCCGAGATCATACAAGAAAGATATAATTTTTTAATGTGACAAGTTTGGTATGCAATTAGTGTGCTCCTAAAACTTTATAATATTTTTTAGCATCTTAACGATCTCAAATGAAAAAAAAAACTCAAAACTAGAAAGTTACAAATCTCATCGAAGACTATAATTTTCATACACAAATTATCTTCGTACGAAGTGGTATGAAAAAAAATATATAATTTTTTTAAGGATGAGTCTGCAGATATAAGCGGACCGGACGGACTCGGATTTATTGGTCGCGGCCTCGATTGAAGAAATGAAGGAAGGAGGATTGGAACCTCGATACCGAGACGCCGGAAAGGAAGGCGACGCCGGTGCTTTCCATCCGGAAGCCAGAAGATGGCGGTGGGTCACTGATCCAGCGGGCCCACCAGTCAGCGTAATCCGGCGTGGGACTGGGCTGCCAGAGAGACAGAGAGGGGGAGGACGCAGCTGGCGCTTGCGCTTGCCTCTCTCCTCCCACACGCATGGTGGATCCTGGCAGCTGGAGGAGCACGAAGGCTGATCCCGTCGGTCGGAGGAGAACAGGGCGAGGGGCCACCATTAGATCCGGCGAAAAAGGGACTCGATCCGACGAGGAGGAGCCTGATCCGGCGAAGAGGAGGAGCTTGGATCTGGTGAGGAGGAACCCGATCCGGCAAGGAGCAGCCCAATCTGGTGAGGAGGAGCCTGATCCGGTGAGGAGGAGCCCGGATCCGGTGGGCTCATGCGGCTGCTGGGATCGGTGGCGGCGCAGGAAGGCAGCTCCTCCTAGCGGACAGCCGGCGGCACAGGGCGGATCCTCCTTCTAGCGGGCGGATCCAGCGAAGCGGCGGTGCAGATCCGGCGAGCAGAGCGGCGACACGTGGATGGACACGCTGGGCTTGTCCACAGGTTTTCTTTTTTTTTATTTGATTTACGAGGCGAGCATTTGAACCATCTCGGGAAAGATCGATTTACCGCAACCTTTAGACTGAGGCGGTTGTGAACTTGTGATGCTTGCCTCGGTAAACCTGTTTTGCCAGCCTCCAAAAGGTAGTAGTGTTAGTCCCAATGATCATGATGTCACTCAATCATTAAAATCACTTAATGACCTTAGCTTTATGTATATATATTAAAATAAATTTAAGTAGGGGCCTCCCCTATTATTCCCTCCAAAAAATAGATGTCATTTTGTGTACACTATGTTATCATCAGAGGTTGTCAAAAACTATAAATTTTAAAATATAAAAACTAAGAATTTAAACCAAAAAATTTGGACTCTGAATAGTTTCAAATAAAAAATTTGATAACTACAAAGGTGCAGATCATATTGAGCTCAACAACTTTGATAAAAAGTTTGCCTTTATCAAATTTTATATAAGAATGTTATGAATTATTTTGAGACAACTATTTCTACAGACGGCCCCTTAGCATCGATGTCTAGAGGCGGAATCTTGAAATGCCCACCTTTATTAGTAGATACTTTTAGAGCCGAGCATCGGAAGTCTGCCGCTATTAATCGATTACCAGTACGTAGCGGGGTGGAGAAATTTATGGCATTGAATATTAGATATAAATTTATTGAAAGGTACGTATTATAAGAATCGAATACGATAGCGACGCTCTAAAAACATAACGAAGACGACAGTGATTGCGCGAGATATTTCCATTGCGGCGACTTGTTGACATCCGTACCGGTAGCACAAGGCAGTTGAGCATAAACAGCTAGTAGAATCTGTGTTAGTTGGCTCATCACATCTTCAGCCAGAGAGCCTTGAACCCTTGACTAGCAAAAATGAAACGCCTGTTCTTCCTTGTATACCTCGTAATCCTCTGCCTGAGGCTTGCCAATCTATGTTCCGGCGATGACCGGTTCGTCTACTCTGGCTTCACCGGCGCAAACCTCTCCATGGATGGCGTTGCAGCGATCACGTCGGACGGCATGCTGGAGCTGACCAACGGAACGCTTCAGCGCAAGGGCCATGCGTTCTACCCGGAGCCGGTGCGTCTCCGCGACGGGACAGCGGCGCGGTCCTTCTCCACCTCCTTCGTGTTCGGCATCCTGTCCGACCACGTCGAGCTAAGCGCGCACGGCATGGCGTTCGTGGTTGCCGCCAGCAGGGACTTCTCCGCCGCTCTGCCCAGCGGGTACCTGGGCCTCCTCAACGTCCAGAGCAACGGCAACTCTAGCAACCGCCTCTTCGCCGTCGAGCTCGACACGATGCAGAACGACGAGTTCCGGGACATCAACGACAACCATGTCGGCGTCGACGTCAACAGCCTTCACTCGGTGCAGTCATTCTACGCCGGGTACTACGACGGCGGCGACGGCGACTTCCGCAACTTGACCTTGATCAGCGGAGAGGCCATGCAGGTTTGGGTGGACTACGACGCAGAGGTGGCTCATATCAATGTGACCATGGCTCCACTCAACATGGCCACCAAACCTGAGAGACCGCTAGTGTCAGCCAGGTACAATCTCTCAACAGTTCTTCTCACTGTTGACGACGACTCGGCGGCGTTCGTCGGCTTCTCGGCTGCGACCGGTGGAACGCTGAGATCGCGGCACTATGTCCTTGGGTGGAGCTTCAGCATGGACCGTCCTGCTCCGGCCATTGACATCAGCAAGCTACCAAAGATGCCTCGTGTTTCCGCCAAGGACAGGACAAAGACCTTGGAGATCGTCTTGCCGGTAGCAACCGCGGCATTCCTCCTCGCCGCCGGCATGGCCATTTTCCTACTGGTGCGACGGCACCGGAGGTACGCTGAGCTGCACGAAGACTGGGAGCTTGAGTTTGGACCACACAGGTTCTCATACAAGGATCTGTTCCATGCCACGGAAGGCTTCAACAACTCCAACCTTCTCGGCATCGGCGGGTTTGGAAGGGTGTACAAGGGGGTGCTTCCTATGTCCAGAACAGAGATCGCAGTGAAACGGGTGTCGCATGAATCAAAGCAGGGCATCAAGGAGTTCATCTCAGAGATTGTTAGCCTTGGCCGCCTCCAACACCGCAACCTTGTCCAACTGCTAGGGTATTGCCGACGGAAACGCGAACTGCTGCTGGTGTATGAGTATATGTCAAATGGAAGCCTTGACAAGTATCTTCACGATCATCGAGAGGGGCCGCAGCACACGTTAGACTGGGCTTTGAGAATCCAAATTATCAAAGGTGTTGCGTCGGGCTTATCGTACCTCCATGAAGACTGGGATAAAGTAGTCATCCATCGAGATATTAAAGCGAGCAATGTTCTCGTCGACAGCGAGATGAACGCACGACTAGGAGACTTTGGCCTCGCAAGACTCTATGACCATGGCACTGGAGCTGACCCAAAAACAACCCATGTAGTAGGCACGATAGGTTACATAGCACCAGAGCTTGGTCGCACCGGCAAGGCATCCCCTCTGACGGACGTATTTGCTTTCGGCATCTTCATTCTTGAGGTCGCATGCGGACAAAGGCCCATCATCAAGCAACCCACACAAGACAGTGACGCCTTGTTGGCCGACTGGGTACTTCATCACTGGCAGAACGGGTCGCTCACTGAAACAGTGGATACTAGGCTTGAAGGGAACTATGACATTGACGAGGCATCCAAGGTACTAAAGCTAGGACTGCTATGCTCACACCCGTTCATGGACGCAAGACCAAGCATGCGACAGGTCACCCAGTACCTTGATAGTGACATAGCATTACCGGAGTTTATGCCGACCTACCATATATCCAGCATGGTGATTCCGGAGCAAAGGGAGGGATTTCATATGTACAATACGACAAGGCAAAACTTGAAGACAAGCAATGGGAGCATATCTAGCCTCTCAGGGGGAAGATAACCTTTTATAGTAATCTCTCATACTTATCTTAACAATATATAGGAGTAGTAGGATGTAACAATATGTATATTCAGACGGTGCATCAAAGGCACAAGGAACTGTGCGGGTAATCCCTCTACTTATATTGGTAATAATAGATAGATACATATTGTTATCATCCATAGTGAAATAGGTTAGGGATGCAAGTTGGGCACCACCTATTTCATTAACCTTCAAATCCAAGAAAAAATAATTAGCACCTAGATATAAGGTGTTGTTTAATTGGTTAGGAATTTGTAAATGCATATGTCACTACTGCAAAGAACCCATCGGCAAAGGTTTCTTTGCCGAGTGCCACATATCAGGCACTCGGTAAAGCCTTTGCCGAGTGTCACGTCAGCACTCGGTAAAAAAAATCCGACGTCAACTCTGACGGCCTCTTTGCCGAGTGCCACCTCAGCGGCACTCGGTAAAGAATTTTTTTTTTTTGCAAATTCTTTGCCGAGTACCATACTCTTGCACTCGGCAAAGAAATTTTTTTCTTTTTAAAAAAAAATCTTTGCCGAGTGCCATGGCTCTGACACTCGGCAAAGCTGGGAAATTAGGTCTCTGCTTCCCAGCTTTGCCGAGTGCCACGGTCACGGCACTTGGCAAAGCCCTCTTTGCCGAGTGTGGCACTCAGCAAAGAGGGAAAAAATGCTATTTTTGGTTTTTTGCTTTCCATCAGCACAAATAAAGAAATCACATATATATCAACACACAACACAGGATATATCACATACACATCCATAACCCATCACATACACATCCATAACCCATCACATACACATCCACCATCCATAATACATCACATACAAATCCATTGTCCATAATTCATCACATACATTCGCATCATCCATGACAATATCCATCACAATATATATATGTCTCTAGTAGTAGTCCAACATAAGACTAAGTCTAACATAAGTCCATGCAACATGAAAAGAAACAAATAAACGGTACCTACAGGAGGAGGAGGAGCCACAACTAGAGCGAACAGCGACTGGGGCACGACCACACCTGGCAAGGCCTGAAGGCTCACCATGAAGCTGAACATGTCCTGCAGCCTCTGCGCCTCGGCCACCCTCTGGGCTTGTACAGCCTCCATATCCAGCCGATGGGCCTCCGCCTGGGCCGCCTGCTGGGCCTCCAACCTCCGCAAGTTGGCCTGCAACATTCCACCCGCAATGTTTAAACAATGCAAAGGCAAGGTAGATGTGTAAAAGCAATGAACGACAAATAAAACAGTACTAACCTGGAGTTCCGCCATCTACTGCTGTGAGCTCTGCTGCCGAGAGCGTCGTTGAAGACGATCGGGGTCACCGAGTCCCTCCCACGGGTCCTTCTCCTACATAAAAAGGCAATAGGTTAGAATCCATTGAAAATTTCGGCAGCACCCCCCCTACACGGGGAGGTTTCCAAAACCTGCAAGAAACATAGGCGCGATGGCCAACAACCACATATATACCAAACATAGGCACGAAGACCAACAAATATATATATACCAAGATGAGCCATGTACTTTAGTTCTCTTTCCATGCAGATGAAAGTATCGAAGTAGTACAACAAGTACTACTACCACTACAACTACTACTAACACTAACACTACTACTATCACTACTTACTACTAATAATACTACTAACACTACTAACTACTACTACTTACTAACTACTACTAACACTACTAAGTACTACTACTAACTACTATAGGTGTAGGGCATACCTTCGCGATGAGAATGGCAACAACGAGGGTCGGCGACGACGGTGGGGACGATCGCAGCGGCGTGAGGATCGACGGGCCTAGGCCAGCACCTTCCTTCTCCTCTCCTTCTCCTTCTCCTCCTCTCTTCTCCCCTCCTCCTCTCTTCTCCCCTGCCTCCTCCTCCTCTCTTCTGCAGTGGCCGCCGGCAGGGGCAGTGGCCGCCGACGGGGGAGGTGGCCGCCGAGGGGGGCGCGCAGGCAGGGGAGGTGGCCGCCAAGGGGGCCAGCGCGGGCGGTGGAGGCTGGGCGGGGGCGGCGGCCGCGCAAGGACTCGGCACGGGGAGGCGGACAGGGACGGGCCGCAGCGCGAGGCGCCGGCGCGGGGAGGCGGACGAGGACGGGCGCCGCGGGGGCCCGCGCGGGGAGGCGCGGTGGCCGGGGCGGAGGCGTGGGCCGGCGATGTGCGGCGGCGGCTGAGGGAGAGAGAGGTGAGAGGGAGAGAGAAATGAGAGAAAGAGAGAGAGAGCGCGCGCCGGCCAGGCGCGGGTGAAGGGATAAGGGCGGCTTTGCCGAGTGCCAGATCGGCGGCACTCGGCAAAGTCAATTTTCTTCGCCGAGTGTCGTGATCTGGCACTCGGCGAAGTTTTTAAAAAATTTCAGCAGCTCATTGCCGAGTGCCAGCTGGGCGGCACTCGGCAAAGTTATTACTTTGCCGAGTGCCAACCCTAGGCACTCAGCAAAATAATTTTTTTTTGGTTTTTTGCCACCAATTTTTTTTAAGCTTTAGTACACTACCACAAACAACATGTTTAAATTTGGGACATTTTCATTGCATTTTGGCATATTTCTATAGTTTATTTTGTTTTGTTGAATTTTTCCGGAAAATGTAAGTTTGAACTGCAGGTGCATCGAATAATGGATTACATTCGTTCAAAAAATGTTATCCTTATTTCTTAGTGTCAATTTAGGCTAAATCCAGGAACTGTCTCGAAATTTCGATTAACGTACTCACGGGGCAACGCCGCCAACTTGCGTGGGAGTGGTTTTTTTAATTGTATAAAATGCGAACGAATTCCGAAAATCATGAAACTTGTTGAGTTGTCGCCGTATCGTATGCGTATGCCGTGGAAAAAATTTGAAAAAGTTTCGACCACGTTGTCACGTACGCCGCTGGATGCCGTTAGGCCCCTACTAATCTTTGTCGAGTGTCTGCCTTTGCCGAGTGCCAGACAGCCTGAGTGCCATATTTTACCGAGTGCGGCGCTCGACAAAGCAGGTCTTTGTCGAGTGTCCGAAATTTGACACTCGGCAAAGATTTTTACACTCGGTAAATCACGTGTTTGCCGTTGTGTGTCATTGGAATCGATACCGCCGAGATCTGAATAAATGTAAGCAAAAACTGTGATTGTTGGGTTCATACCAGCAATAATGGAAAGGGAATTAATGTTGCCATCCTTATGCCTCGTGCTCCTCGCTAAGAAAGATATGCCTCGTGCTCCTCGCTCCGGTGCTCCCTCTCTACAGAGCCTCTCCCCTCGAGCTCCGGCCGGCCATCCCGGCACGCCCGGCCCCATCTCTAGTTGATCTCCTGCGCTCATCTCACGTCTTCCTCCTCCATCTCTTCCTCGCTATCGACTACGTAAACTCGAGATCGGACCACTGCAGCACCTCTAGCTGACTTGTGCCCCAGCCGCCCGCACCTCTGCCCACCACCCGCGTGGCTCGGCGCTCCCACACCCAGCACCGCCGTGGCTGCAGCCCATGACGACGGCGCCACGTTGAACTCCACCACCAGCATCGATCGGCCGATTAATTAGGAGGAGGCAAGGGACCAGTAAAGCGGGCAGTAACGGGACTTGTTTTTGCCTCCCCATGCATCCTTATCAACTTTTAGCTAGGTCGGATCCGATTCCATGGTATCGCTCAATACTGTGCTAGAACCAAACACAAAACAATATGCAATTATCAACTTGCACTGTTCAGATCACATATATATTAAAATGGACTAACAAAAGAGCATCCATGTGTTTTAATTTATTCAATTAAGTGGATTAAACACAAAATTTGCATCCAATGTTCCTTATTGTTGAAACACAGTACACTACCACGAAAAGAATTTTCTAGACACCCAACTTACTATAGATACGGTCTATAAAAATCTCCCTCTTGAAATCACTAGGCGGGGCCCATGGCAAAACACAGCCTTAGAAAATGGATTCATTTCTTTGGATTTGACTTTTGTAGCACGGTTTTCACTGCCGAATGTAAAAACCGGTGGCGTGCACACGAAAAACTGGTGGTGAAAATCGTTTTCACCGCCGGGTTGACGGTTGAACTGATGATAAAAACCATGGTGGTTATCACTACTAGATCATTCGGCGAGCCAGCAGTGAAATCAATTTTTACCGCCAGTTTTTCGCCCACTATGCCATCATCCGCTAAAAACTTGCGAAGAAAAGAGTTTTCACCACCGGTTTGAATGCAGACCGACAAAATGGAGCAGAAAGCCAACAGTGAAAATTGCTTTCACTGCTGGTTTGGTGGATGCGCTGGATCATTACCGCCAGATAGCAAGCCAGACTGACATAGTGACATTAATGTACACTTCATCACCGATGGATCATGCGCTCAAGGTGGGTTTTCTAAAGAAGAGTGAGACAAAGATGGTTGCAACTCTTTGAAGAATATTAAGACAAAATAGCATATGAAGACATTAAAGACTCAAGTAGTTGAATAAATATATCCTCATGATCTTGAGTATAGATATTGAAGGGACCGTAATACCTAAGAGGGGGTGAATTAGACAACTTAAAACTCTATTTCTAAACTATGGTCTCTAATTCCAATCTTAGCCAAACCTATGCAACAAAGTAAACTATCTAAATGTGCAACTACGGTATTGCTAGGTGTGTTGTTGTCTCTACCACAAAAGAGTTATGCAATCTAGGTTCCAATCCTATCAACTAAGCTAGGAAGGTAAAGTACACAACCAAGGTACACAATGTAAATGCGGAAGCTTAAATGAGGTAGAGATGCAAACTCCATTCGATGACTCCGGTAATTTTACCGGGGTATCGAGAAGCGCACAAGCTTCCTCCTAGTCCTCGTTGGAGCCCCTCGTAAGGAAGCCCTCACAAGGGCCAAGCTCCTGGTTTGGTAACTCCGTGGATAGCCCTGTACCTTCCCCACGCTCAAGTGGATCTTCGGTGTGTATTCCAGTACGTCTTTACTATCAAGCTTTCGGCGGAAACGCCTTAGGTCTTGCTCCCTCTGGTACACGGTGAATCAATATCTTGTCTCTCTCGTGTTCAAGTGGGAACCTAAACTTCGGTGAGTCAAATATCTCGTCTCTCTTGTGTTTTGAATTGCTATATTTTCTTCGATCTCCTTGGTTGTATATGTTTGTGACTCCAGGTACTTCGTGGACTTGCTACTAGACATCTCCAAACACATCTAAAATTTTGGTTTGAGCTTGATCTCTCTAGGCGTAGCAAACTTCATGTTATTCTGTGTTGTGCGGTAGTTCCGCGAGATTGTGCAGAAGTTTCGTAAAATTTTACATGGAACTTCCGCACTTTCCCAATCCACTACGAAGTTTTTGTATGTTAAATTTCTGAAACTCCTATTCATCCTCGCTCTAGACGACATCAAGGTCCTCTCATTACCTCTTGAGCACTTTTCAGAGATAAGGCCAACAAAGTAATGCTGAACGTATGCTCTACCCCGATAAGTACGTCCAAGATACTAGCCAGTACATCTTCATGTTAATGAAACCACCATAGGTGCCTCACCATCAATAGGTAGCTTATAACTACCACTAAAAGAATAATTGCCATAAATATATGGGCACCCATGTCACTTGAGATTTATAGATCCCACCATAAGGGCACTCACAATGCTATAAACCATTGATAGTTTCTATGCCTATTAATTTATGTAGACACTATACATAGAAACTATATTCTTAATAGATAGTTTCTATAGAATGCTCTTTTTCTTAATCACATCTCTTTTCTTTCCCTCATCTTCTTATCATATCCTTCGTGTCTTGATTCTCGTGTAAGACAACCATTTCCTCCTCTTTCTCTTCTTTATTAATTGCAATGTCACATATTTTTTTCTTAATTGGCATCCTAATTAATGAGCATAGAAACCATGTGGTTTCTAGGTTGGGAGTGCCGGCCAGTCTCATTGGAGGGTTTCATGTCCCAGTTTGTAAGACATCATGTCTTGGAAATAGTGTAGATGAGTTTCATCCTCGTAAAACACATTTCATCCCATGACTAATCTAACCAAACATCCTGTGTCCCTAAGCTAATGGCAAGAATCTGTCAATTTATTGATGTAGATGTCAACATCGATCTATCTTTGAGTTGGCAGTTTGCGTCGAGACAATCCTGTGGGGGACTAGCGATGGAGAAGGTGGGCCGTGTGTCGTGGAAACTGGGGTGTACTGACTTGAAGAAGACGGAGGCCCTATCCAGCTTCCAGCCTGGTACAAATTAAATATCAGTGTACTGACTTCCCTTCGACATGGCTCAAATTTATAATCTTGCTACTAGACTACAGATCATGCTAAGCTGTTAAAGATGTACTACCTCATCAAATTTATAATAGCAGATGCTAACATAGTCTCCATGTTTCATATTAGTTATCATATATTCTAGTTTTAGTCAAACTTTTCTTCATCAGCATCTTCAATTCGTGATGCAGCGCCAGACATTATTATCCTGTTATTTACTGGTTATTATAGACTTATTACGGCCTATCACTGACACGCATGAATCATCTCATATGCTAGCAAACAATGGCATGCATTTGCTTGATTAGTTGATTACTATATATATTGAAGTCTTTCCGCAAACTTTGACAGGTGACGACAGACATAATTGAACAAAAGGGTGGGCAGCTGGGCACGACAGAGGTGCGTTTGAAAGTGAAAGGTTTTCAATTATATCTCTCGCGCCCTCCATCGATATGATGAATCACATAATCCCCTCGGATTACTCTAACCTAACCAAAAAGATATGTGAAATATCTGTGTTCGTCAAGTCAAGATAGCAAACATAAGGTACCCTACTCGTTACGATGTCAAGGTCGCGGTAGAATAGATTCAATTCAACACCACCAAGAAAATGAAAGCAACTGGTGAAGACTTTATAAATCAGAAGAAAGCAGCAGCAGACCGGCGCCACCCAAGCACATGAAAACGGCTTGATCTGACCTCTTCAAGAAACTTGCACGAATCTTGGAGGTATTAATTATTTTTAATTTATTTAGTAGTGGATCTGGTCTAGGTCCAGCCCTACCCATGTCAAACCAAGCACAGGCCGGCCCGGCCCAGCCCACCCATTACTTTGTTGGATACGAACATTGTGAGATCACGGCCGGGCCGGGGGGTTCAATAATTTCGTTCGTCGTGCTCGTGCTGCATCGTGCGATGCCAACCGGCGGTGGCGGCGGCGGCGGGCGAGACTTGATGCTGTGCTTATATTTCAACACAAAAGCACGTAACCCAGACTCAACCTGGCCCACACGGCATAGCATAACCTGCCGGCGGAGGGGTTCCTCACAGGGGGGCTGCGGCATAGCTGAGGCCTGAGGCAGGCTCGGTCGCTGGGTGGTGCCATCGCCGCCGCCGCTGCCGCCGCCCGTCCGCGACAACGAAAACAAGCACGAGTGTGCGAGGGCGCGAGGCAACGGATCCATTAGATCCACAACTATCAACTTGGGCTGGGCTGACGTTTGCTATGGGCATGGGTAGGGTCGGGCCAGATAATATCCACCGGATGAATTAAATTAAATGGTTGCTTTAAGATTCGCGCAAGTTCTAGAAAAAGGTTCACCAGAGCAAAATCTGTCTTAATAATACTCTTTAAAAAACAAATGTGACAAACCACTGCTGCCACCGTCCCAAAAGGAGTGCAATTACGGTCAATTTTTTTCTTAAGTTTGACTAACTTTGTTGAAGACGATAACAATATTTATGCATCCAAATAGCTTTACTACAAAAATTATTTAGATAATTAATCTAATAATACTTATTGGTTAGCATAGATGTTCACTACCGCAAAAGTCTCATCATCGCCAGTTTGTAAACCCCTTTCACAACTAGGTTTCGCTAGCGTTTATAAAAGTGGGCGATAATAACCAAGGTTACCACAGCCGGTCCAATGTACAATCCAGCAGTGATATCTCTCTACCACCGCTGGTTCAGCGTTACAATCCGGTGGTGATAAAGCGCTCCTCACCATCGATGAACAAATGGTGATGATCATCACCGCTGGCCGGTGAGACGTATGATCCAGCAGTGATGATCGGTTCATCACCGTGGGTGCAGCGTTTGATCCGTGTTCGAGGAATGTCCCCTCAAAGACACTTATAAATAACCAACTTTGTCTTTTACCAGTCTTGTTATTGTTCATGTGGTTTACTCACTTCATCGTGATGTTTAATTCGGTGGTGTTCTTGTGATTTTGGGTGTACTGTAGGGGAGGCATGTGTTGCTCACCCAACATGCGCAGCAAGTTGAGGACACATATGAGCTGTTAGCACTGGCTCTTGGGGAGGAAGCGACAACCGACCTGTTCAGGAGGTCATTGTTCTTTGTGTCGATCAGGAGCAATGACTTCATCAATTATTACCTACGCAATGTTTCAGGTGTCCAGATGCACTACCTCCAATGGGAGTTTAATCTCGAGGCACCTTGGCGCCCTCAAACTGGTAGCTGTGAGGGTCTTCGTTGCCAAAGCTTCGGGCTCCTACTCGAAGGTCCCAAAGGCCCTAAAACGTCGAGACGGTGGTACCTCGGAGGCGGCAGCCAAAGAAGAATGAAGGCTTACGTGGGTATCTTGGGGCACTGGCTTCGGGCGAAGATACCACGGACGACTGAGGCTTCGAACAAGAACAAAGCAGGAAGCACGGACTGGCCCACGTCCCCATGGAGTCCAAGTCGAAAGGTGGTTTGTTGCATGTACAAACTCGAATGTAGCCCTATATGGATGGTGTCTTTAGATCCGATTATACACTATAGCAAGTAAAGGGTATTCTCGATACCCGAAAAGAATGCTTTGGTCTCCGTATATAAGGGGAGCGCTATAACAGTGTGATGAACGAGAGAGAAAATTACTTCTTGATTTACTATGGTTTTATCGAGTTCCTTCACTGTTCGAGGAGGTACCACCTCCAGAATCTACATTTGCAACATTAGCGCCCACCAAGCATGCTTGCCCAAAATTAAAACCTACCATATCACCCAAAAGAAGGAAGTCGGCCGAGAAGCACCTATAGCCACTAGAGTGCGTAGCAATTCTACTAGGACATACGCTCGCACCCAGCTGAAGGACATGAAGTACTCGATGAACACCATGATGTCGATGTCGATGTTGAAGCTCCTGCCAGCGAAAATGCTAATAATGTTGGCAGGGCTCCAAAACCTCTCATGCCAACACAACAACTTTGACAGCTTCAAGATGAACTGCAAATGGTCCACCAAGAAAGAAACTAGCTGGCGGATGAAGCGATCGCCAGTGAGCGTGCAGCCCTAACTACTCAGCAAATCACCAAAACAACAACAACTAATGCTAGCCCCAATAGAGCTAGAGAGCCTAATAAGAAGCAAAAACCTGCCATACACTTACACAACGGCTCCACATCATCAGCCAAACATCCAACAACCTAACCCAACCGTCATGTAGCTCCAACCTCAGCCCAACACACTCAACCCATAAACCCTAGCATCACCCTAACCTTTGGCATGATATTCAATTCGTTCGGTCTGAGGCCAATTGACCATAAATATATCGGCTTTGTCTGAAGGCCTCCAATCGCCCCCTTGGCCAATTACTTACAAGTCCATAGCACTACCAAAACACAATGGCAAATATGTTAGAATCGAATGAGTATACCTCTGTGTAACCGTAGATCCGGGTAGACCTCTCCTTTAGGGTTTCTCTACTCGCCCTTGGATAGTAGCACCGCAGCAGCGTAGGACACCGGTACCGTGGCATTGTAGGCGTCATGGTGGCGATGCCATGAAGTCTAGTGGTGACTGTGGTGACCCTGCAGAGGTGACGGCGGTGGTGGGGCATCTCGTCACTGGCAGCACGCTTTAGATCGGTTTAGGTTTACTGTGGGTGGGATGGTGGCTACTCCGTTGAACCTCATAGTGCGAGCCGTGATCCCTACCTCTCTTTTATATGTGCTGTGCGATAGGGGCCCACCAACCATATTAGGGTTGGGCTCTCCTAATCAGGGAGCAGAGACAAGGGTCCAATAAGCCGTTGGGCCTATTGGTGGAGATCAACTAACATTCTCCCCCTTGATCTCACTACCATCTTTCAATTTCATTTTCTTTTGTTCATTCCATTATAGATTAGCGCATAGAGCATGTCTCATCATCACGGTCCATTGCCGATAGATTTAACAGCTACAACACACTACTCTGTTCGGAAATAGATACTTATCTTTGGGTCTTCTTTTGTCCAGAAATTTTAGGCTTTCCCTTAAACCCATGCTAGCTACATGTTCTCTAAACACGTTGGGTGGTAAGCCTTCTGTAAGCGGATCCGTGAACATCTTTTATATACTTATATGCTCAAGACTTATGACTTGATCTCGGACTTTATCTTTCACAACATAATACTCTATGTCAATGTGTTTGGCAGCACCACTTGACTTATGTTGTGAGCATACTGTACTGCCGAATTATCATCGCAGTATAACTTAAGTGGTCTATAGATGTCGTCAACCACCTTCAAACTGGGTATGAACTTCTTTAGTCAGTTCACCTGCCCGTTGTCTCATAACACGCTATAAACTGTCATACATTGTGGATGATATAGTGACGGTTTGCTTTGAGATTTTCCATAAAATAGCTCCCCCTTTGCGAGAGTGAATTCATATCCTTTCTTAATTTTCTATCATCTCCCGTATAATTAGAATCTGAATATCCCACTATATGGAGTGAATCAGATCTTCTATACGTCATCATGAGGCCTTCCGTTCCTTGCAAATAACGTAAGACTTTCTTTATCAATTTCAGTGTTCTATTCTAGAATTGCTCTGGAATCTGCCAAGTAAAACCCGGTAACAAATGTCAAGTCAGGGCGCGTACATACTTGAGCATATTGCAAGCTTCCGACAATTGAAGCATATGGAACCACTTTTATTTGATTGAGCTCATATTGGTTCCTGGGGCATTGAAAATCCCCATATCTGTCGCCCTTGACCATAAGAGCAGGTGAGGGACTACATTTGTGCATACTGAATTTCTTTAAGATTCTTTCTATGTATGCCTTTTGTGACAGTCCTAATACCCCTTTACTTTTATCTCGGTGAATCTCGATCCCTAGAACAAACGAGACTTCACCAAGATCTTTCATATCAAGTTTTGAGGACAAAACTTCTTTGTCTCCTGTAGTAGACTGACATCACTACTAGCAAGTAAGATATCATCCACATATAGGACAAGGAAGATAAACTTCCCATTCTTAAACTTTGCATAGACACAATTGTCCTCTACATTCTCTTTAAAACCTAAAATTTTTTATTATCTGATCAAACTTCAAGTATCATTGTCTTGAAGCTTGTTTTAATCCATAAATGGATTTCTTTAGGCGGCATCCCATTCGTTCTTTTCCTTCCACGACAAAACCTTTCGGTTGTGCCATGTAAACATTTTCCTCCAAGTCCCCGTTGAGGAATGCCGTCTTTACATCCATCTGATGTAATTTTAAATCATAACGTGCCATTAATGCCATTATGATTCTGAAGGAAACTTTACATGAGACTGGAGAAAAGGTCTCATTGTAATCAATCACTTCTCTTTGCATAAAGCCTTTTGTCACAAGTTGCGCTTTATATCTCTCTATATTCCCTTGAGAGTCAAGTTTTGTTATGTAGACCCATTTACAGTCTACTGTTTTGGCTTCTTTAGGAATTATATCCAAATCCCAAACTTTATTGACATTCATTGATTTCATTTCATCTTCCATGGCCTCAAGCCACTTTGATGAATGATCACTACTCATGGCTTCTTCAAACGAGGTGGGATCATCCTCCATTTGAAATTCCTTAGTGTTGTACACTTCATAATCAGCAGGAATAGCTGATTTTCTAACTCTTTGAGACCTTCTAGGGGCCTTCACATTTGGCACATCTTCTATTTGAGGCTGCTGTTGCTCCCCCTCATGTGTGGCAATAGGTTCTATATGATCCTAAAGAACAGGTTCCTCATCGTCATTCATTGTTGCCACAAGTAGGATAATGACAGGTGCTGACACTACAGTATCTAGCACTGTCGGTGCAGTGACAGCAGGTAGTGAGAAAAATGGCTCATGAATCATTGGAGTGGGCGCATACACCCGCTTCACTTCAAGGTCAATTTCTTGAGCTACCATGCTCCCCCTCATCAATTCATCCTTTAGGAAGACAGCGTGTCTCGTTTCCACAAACCTTGTATGTCTCTCTGGACAGTAGAAAACGAAAACCTTTTGACCTTTCTGGGTAGCCAAACAAATGGCAACTTACTGTTTTGGGATCTAACTTCACAATGTTTGGGTTAAATACTTTAGCCTCAGCAGGGCTCCCCCCCACACACGCAAGTGGTTTAGTGAGGGTATTCTTTCTGTCTACAACTCATACGGTGTTTTAGGCATCGACTTTCTTGATACTCTATTGAGAATATGAATGGCGATTTTTATCGCCTTCATCCACAGGCTCAACTATAAGGTGGAGTAACTTATCATACTGCCCACTATATCCATCAGGGTACGATTGATTCTTTTAGCTACTCTATTCTGCTGAGGTTCGCTAGGTGTAGAATACTGGGCTACTATGCCATTCTTTTAGGATATGCCGACCGTAGTATTCCCCCACGGTCAGACCTGACTATCTTAATCTTTAATATCTTAAATTTATCCAATGCTTTTGTTCTTTCTTTAATTGGATAAATATAGCCATAATAGAAGTAATCATCTGTGGATGTTATGAACGAATTATTACCATCTACACTCTTTATAGGAAACTGACCACAGATGTCTGTGTGAATAATCTATAAAATTTCTATGCTTCGTTTGTCATCTTTCTTAATTCTCTTTACATACTTTCCTTTTATGCACTCTCTGCATTGTTCTAAATCTGAGAGCTCTAATGGAGAAAGAATATCATTCTTAACAAGTCTTACTATTCTCCCCCTCGAAATATGGCCTAAACGATAGTGCCATAATTTCGACGACGCATCGTGAGCTCTCTTATGCCCCCATTTCTAGATTAACACTCTGTCACTAGCTGCTTTATTAGCTGGGTAGCATATGTCTTTGAAGAGATAGTGAACTAACTCTTTATTCTATCATGTACTCGGTGACCGTGTCACACTCTGGGATTGAGATCACAATTGCAGGCTCAATCATGTTCTTTATCACAGCCAAACATTTCTTATTCGCAATGAGCCACTTCCTATGCTCATAGTCATAGGACATCTTTTGGGATTCAAAATCCCTCTCTTTAGTTACCCAAGTGGCATCATTCTCGTTTGTCTCCCTCACCGGTGCCACATGATCAGTGGAACACAGTAAGGTGACTACCCAGTCCACCTTAGACAAGATGACAACCAGATCAAAACTTTTCTTAGCATAAAAATAACACCATTTGCATGCTTTGATTCCAACGTTGGTCAAAATCAAAACATACAACTATTCTTACACACTAATTCTACATCACCATTGGATAGAAATAGAATTAATACATAAAACATTAACTTTTATAACTGTTCTTACACACTAATTCTACATCACCGTTGGGTAGAAATAGAATTAATGCATAAATCATTAAAATTTACATTTGTTCTTATACACTAATTCTACATCACCGTTGGGCAGAAATAGAATTAATGCATAAATCATTAAAATTAACAACTTTTCTTATACACTAATTCTACATCATTGTTGGGCAGAAGTAAAATTAATGCATAAATCATTAAAATTATGATATTGTTATTAACAACATTGGTCAGAAAATAAAAACATCATAATCTATGTCAAACCTCTTTTTCTCCAATTAAATACCACATTGGTTCAAAATAACTGGAGAATCAACTATTTCTTTAGCAGCGGAAAAACTCCCTTTTTCTCCAATTAAATATCACATTGATTCAAAATAATTAGAGAATAAACAACTTCTTTAGCAGTGGAAAAACTTTCACTCAATTTTTTGAATTTTACCCACAGGAAAAAATTACTTTTTCTATTTTTCGTTTGAGCCAATCTGCATTTTCAATTTTCTAGGAAAAAGAAAAATGTGAAACGGGCTCATTCTTTACTCTCAGCCCAAAAACGGCAAAAGGCTGGCTCGGCCCAGCGGTGCAGCAGCAGAGCGCAATAGTGCGCGCGGTCCATTTGAGCAGTGCGGCCCAGCGCGAGACCTTGGCCCAGAAGCCACGCGCACCGCGCGTCCCCGTGCCCAGGCCACAACCTGGGCCTGGGCCAGCAAAGCGGCCTCCCACTCGCACCCGCCTGGGCCTGATCCTGGCCCAATCGATCTCGGTCGTCCATTCCGATCGGACGGTGGCGCGCGCGGATAGGGAGAACAAAAACCCTGCCCGCGCCGCACCCCCAAACCCTAGTTCATTTGCATCCTTTTGACTCTCTCTTCGCTCTCTCTCTGTCGCCGCTCTCTTTCTTCCTCAGCACAGCGCAACCGTGAGCGACCGAGAGCGAGACAGCGAGCGAGCGGGCGGTGGAGCGACCATGGCGCCGTCGCTGGCCCCCTCGCCGGCGCGCGTGCTCCCCAACGGGTGAGCACACCACCGTTGAGCGGCCTGGCCGCGGCGCCCCCTTGGCCGAGCCCGGCAAGCAGCTGCCCCCGGCTCGGCTCTTCTTCTCCCGCGCCGGCGAAGGGCTATCCCGACGCACGGCGAGGTAGGTCCATTCCTCTTTTCCCCCTTCTCCGATTTGGATTTCTCTTCTCTTATCCAAACCTGAGGTGGGGATTAGGGTTTGGAGATTTGCACTATTCTTCTTCCCCAGAGGATCTGCGTGGGTTTAGGGTTCTGTTTTGACTCTTTTCTAGGCCGAATCCCTCTTCTTTTCTTTTGGATCTTGTTTCTCTTTCTACGGATTCAACCGATTGGGGTACTAGGGTTAGGGTTTTGCTATTTGCACTTTTCTTTTGATTTCTTTTCTTTTTGGAGTTCATCCGAATGGCTTTCCCCTTTTCCCTTTCTCCTTTTGGGATCAACCCGATTTGGGATGGGGTTAAAATTAGGGTTAGGTCTTAGGGTTCGGCCAAATCCGAACCCACTCTTCTTCTTCTTTCTACTGTTTCTCTTCCCGTTGAAGGCTTTTACGGGTTTAGGGTTAGTGAACCCCTTCTCTGTTCAGATCCGTAAGGAACTCTTTTCTTTTCTTGCCGCACCGGCACTTTTCCCCGCGCGGTGGCGGTGGTGACCGGGGTTCCAGTGACGTCCGCCACCCCCGGTCCCTTTTCTGTTTCTTTTACCCGATTAGGGTTAGGGTTACACACTGGCAACCTGGCTCTGATACCATTGTTAGAATCAAATGAGTATACCTCTGTGTAACCGTAGATCCGGGTAGACCTCTGGGTTTCTCTACTCGCCCTTGGACAGTAGCACCGCAGCAGCGTAGGACGCCGGTACCACGGCGTTGTAGGCGTCGTGGTGGCGATGCCGCGAAGTCCAATGGCGACCGTGGTGACCCTGCAGAGGCGACGGCGGTGGTGGGGCATCTCATCGCTGGCAGCACGCTTTAGATCGGTTTAGGTTTACTGTGGGTGGGATGGCGGCTACTCCGTTGAACCTCGTAGTGCGAGCCGTGATTCCCACCTCTCTTTTATATGTGCTGTGCGACAGAGGCCCACCAACCATATTAGGGTTGGGCTCTCCCGATCAGGGAGCAGAGACAATGGCCCAATAGACCGTTGAGCATATTGGTGAACATCAACTAACAAAATAGACCCACATCCATTAATGATGAGCTCCGAAGCAGCAGTAGACTCAGCAAAAGGTAATGAGACAGTTCTCGCGATGTCTGTTGGCATATTAGACGAAAGCAATGCCCTTGCTTGATACTCAATGTTGAAGCCAAAGATGGTCTACTCTTGGGAGAACATGTCTGAAAGGAAGCACCTGACACACACACACACACACTATAATTCCATTTCATCTTCCACCTGATACGAAAGATATAGTGCCAATGCTTCCAGCCGATATGGTGGCAATGCTTCCAGCTGGCGATTGAATGGGCATGGCATATGAGTTGAATCCTTCATTCTGCATTAGAGCCATCGTACTGAAGCTCATATCTGTGGATTGTAAATCTGGAAGTGGTGTGCTTCTGTCGAGATATTGCATGACTTGCTGCATATTTGGCCTTATGTTTGTGTATGGATGGGAGCACAGCAAACCGAGCTTGAGCACTAGGGACACCTCATCAACATCATATTGACCCCGTAACCTGAGGTCGACAGTCTGAATGAGAGACCCATTGTGCAAATGCTCGAGAACCCAGTCCACTAGCATTTCTTGGTTGTCTTGAGCGTCAATGTTGACTGGCCTTTGCCCACAAGTAATCTCAAGAAGGAAAGCACCGAACGCGAACACGTCTGTGAGCTTGGATGCCTTACCGGTGCGTATTAGCTCAGGGGCTAAGTAGCCCATGGTGCCAACGACATGTGTGGTTTGCGGGTCGGTGCCATGATCATACAGTCTTGCGAGCCCAAAATCACCGAGGCGCCCATTCATCTCGCTGTCCAGGAGCACATTGCTTGCCTTGACATCTCGGTGTATAACAACCTTTTCCCACTTGTCATGGATATAAAGCAAGGCTGATGCCACTCCTTTGATGATACAGAACCTTTGAGCCCAATCAAGCATCGGTTTATTCTCCTCCTCACAGTCACAGTGCAGGTACTTATCAAGGCTACCATTTGGCATGTACTCGTAGACCAGGAGGAGCTCACCTTTTCTTCTACAATAGCCAAGTAGCTGTGCCAGATTACGATGCCGGAGGCGTCCGATACTGACTACCTCGGCAATGAACTCCTTCATTCCTTGCCTTGACTCGTGAGAGATCCTCTTGACAGCGACCTCCAATTTAGACTTGACAAGAACTCCTTTGTACACTTTCCCAAATCCTCCAGCACCGAGTAGATGTTTGCTCTTAAACCCACTAGTTGCGTGGTACAGATCCTTGAAAGAGAAGCGATGCGGCCCAAACTCAAGCTCCCACTCTTCAAGGAGCTCAGCGTACCTCAGCTTTCTTAGCACGACAAGAGTGGCGACGGTGCCGGCAGTGATGATGACCGCTGCGGTAGCTATCGGCAGGACGATCTCCAGGACCTTGGAACGAGGCTTGGGCCCAAAGGGCGGTAACTTGGGCAATCCGGCGATGTCGATGGCCGGAGCAGGACCATTCATGGCGAAGCTCCAGCCGAGCACATAGTGTCTGGAGTTGATCCCACCTGTCGCCGACGAGAAGCCGATGTACGACTGCTCCCTGAGCACCGTCGAGAGATTATAGATGGCGGAGACCAAGGGTCTCGCCGGCTTGCTGGCCACCGTGATGGGTGCCAGGGTCACATCGATCCGGCACGTCTCGCCGTCGTATTCCACCCACACCTGCATCGCCTCCCGGCTGAAGAGGCTCAGGTTCCTGAAAACGCCGCCGCCGTGGTCGTCGTCGTAGTAGCCCGTAGGGGAGGCCTGCACCGAGTGCAGGTCGTTGATGTCGATGCCGACGTGGTTGGCGTTTATGTCTTGGAAGTCGGTGTTCTGGGTGGTGTCGAGCTCGACGGCGAAGAGGTGGTTGCTCGCGTTTCCGTTGTTCTGGACGTTGAGGAGTGCCAGGTACCCGGCGGGGAGCGCGGTGGCGAAGAAGCTCGTGTTCGGGGCCACCACGAAGGCCATGCCGTGCGCGCTGAAGTCGGTGTAGTCGGAGACGATGGCGAACACGAAGGCGGCCGCGAAGGACGGCACCTTATTATTGCCGCCCGGCGGAGACGTGCTTAAGAATTGCAGCGGCGTGGGGTAGAAAGCGTGGCCTTGGAGGTTGGTCTTGCTGCTGGTGAGCACCAGGAGCCCGTCGGGCATGACAGTGGCGTTGCCATCGGTGGTGAGGTTGGCGCCGGCGAAGCCCGAGTAGGCGAACTGATGAGTTTCACCGACGCCGGCGCACAAGGTGACTGCGATGTTAAGGCTCATCAGGAAGAGCGGGCGGAGGAAGACGATAATATGCTTCATGTTCATGGAGTGTTTGTGCGTGGCATGAGCAGGATGAAAGGCAGAGCTTCTGACATGTTGCTGTCGTGTCAAAAGAAATATCTTGAGCCGGCCCGAACCCTGATCCCCTCTGTCTGTGCATGAAAGCGCGCGAACTGTAGTAGCTAGCTAGTGTGTTTGTGTGTGTGAACTCAGGAATGGGACTTGCTTATCTGTTTCAGTATTAAGATATAAGATGATTTGGACCCAACAACACTCCAGAATACTACATGATCAGTCCTGTTCGCTGTACAGCCCCGTTCGCTGGTATGAAACTTGGCTGAAACTGGCTGAAAAACACTGTTACGGCTGAATTGTTGTGAGAGAAAAATACTATTCCGGCTGAAAAAAGAAGCCGAACAAGCCGAATATGGGGTAAGCCGAACAGGGCCGCGCTCCAACGGAACTACTTTTTGGACCGTCCTAAGCTTTCTGGTGTGGAAGTTGGAACGCCTGCTCCTCCTTTCCAAAATTAATGTACGTCTCATATCTTTTTAAATTTGATCAAACATATAAATAAAAAAGTAGTAATATTTTTTTTGTGTGGCAAGGTCATTACATAAATTGTGGAATACATTTTCATTAAGAAAACTTATTTTGAGATAAAACTATTGATATTATTTTTTATATGACTAGTCAAATTTTAAAAAGTTTATGGGTAGTGTTTCACATGGATCATGGCAAGCTTGGGAGGCTGGTGGACCCATAGAGTGGGTCGGCCGAACCACCAAACAAACACCCCACCCCCCCTATGTGGGTCCCACCAGCTCCATTTCCTCCATTAAGCTTAAATCTACATAGAAATATACTTCAAGCACATGTGGAACTTGTTATTTGATAAAATATGCCTATGATACGCTTGTCTTCCTTTATTCCGAAGATGATAGCGGTGATTTTAAATATGTAAAAGTATGACATTTTTGTCGTCAACACCCCTCTAAAGTAATTTCTTCTTTTCTTAATTTATTTCTTTTAGGCATTACAACACCGTACACAATCTAAAATAAAATAGCCCGTATGTATGCTTATCATTTTCTTTTTTCTAATATTCAAGAATCTGTGTATATTTCGAGAACCCAAATGGGCTTAAACATGGGCTATGCTAGCGTCCGTACGTCTGGACGGACCCACGGCGCCCCATGCCTCCTCTTGCTTTAATTTTTTTGGAAACACGCGCCTCCTCCTCCCGCTCTCCTGCTACTGCGCCCCACGCATCCTCCTGCCCGCCCAGCTACATGCGAGAGAGAGCACAGCACGCGTGCCCTAATGTGAGAGAGAACCCAGCCGCATACGAGAGAGAAGGATCACAGCACGCGTGCCCCCATGTGTGTGTGTGAGAGAGAGAGAGAGCACAATGTGCGTGCCCCAATGTGAGAGAGAGGGAGGGAGAGAGCACGGCGTGCATGCACATGTGTTGAGCCCACAGCATGCTCCACCGTGGGGGCCCACGCCTGGTGGTGTAGGGGCGCCTAGTGCAGCGCGTGCTTTCCCACGAGTCTGAGCATGTGGGGAGAAGCACCTGTTGTAACATACTAAAACAAGGTGAAACATACGTTTGCCACATATGTGTATAACCACTGCAAAACACTTACAACATACGTCTAAAATAGGTAAAACATTTGAAAGATACACTTGCAACATATGTGTGAAAACATATGATAGAACACTTGCAACTTGGAATATGAAATCACTTGCTGCAACAGAAGACTGAAACATATGAAATATTTTGGAACATATTGTTGCAACATATATGTGAAAGTATATGCAACATCGAGATCAAAACGCTTGCAACATACGTCTGAAAACAGATGAAACAGTTTGAACAAACGCTTGCAACATGGCTCTGAAACACTTGTAACATATACAACATGTGCAACATCCCCCGATCTACTTTTGCAACATCAATATGAAACGGTTACAATGTGCCTCTGAAATGTCTGAACAATTGAAACGTACATTTGCAACATAGGGGGAGAGAGGCATGGGCTGATCAATTTTGGGCGACGGGGTGGGAGCCGACGGTGAGCGGTTGCGCACGAGCACCACCCAGCACCAGTAGCGGCGGCACGCACGAGCACCACCACCACCACCGCTAACAGCACCGGGCTTGGCTCGACGGCGACGGTGGGGGATGGAGGGCAGGGAGCGCCAATCTCGCTGCGGTGGGGGAGAGAGCCATCGGATCCGCAGGCGTTGGGCGCTCCTAGTGGGTGAGGACGCCGGGTTGTAACACCCTAGGTGTTTGGCTCCCACAAAATTGCATTTCATTTCATAAACATGTGCATCATCTATCTCATCATGCCATTGTTACTGAAACCTGCATATGCAACATTCTCAATTATGTTTGTTTCATACTTGATTGTTTGTGAATGGTAGTGGTGCAACATGTGAGTGCAACATGAGTCTCTCATACCTTGAAACATGGCAACTTGGTAGGGTAATTTGACAAGTGTAAAATTGCAACAAAGTCATGAAACATGTGAAACATGGAATTGCAACATTAGGGTAAATTGAGTGTTTTGCTATTTCATCACATGTGATACTTAGAAGTTGGTGTAGCACTTGTGTAGAGTGGTTAATTATGGTCTAATACACCTTAACTACACTTAGGGTAATTGATGGGACATTGTTCATGTGGACCAAAATGACTAACTTGCCCTCTAGGTGGAGGTTTGACTTAGGGTGACCTATAGAGTGCCACTGTTTGACTGATTCAAAAGTCTAACCTAGAGACCTTGCATGGATGTGCACCCTTTACCAAAGTTGTAGCCAATTTATCAAGGAACAAAAGTCTCAATATGACCATCTCATGAAAATGGCTAGAACATACTCAAACAGGGCCCACAAGTCAAGTTTCCCTGCTGATTTCATACTTAGAAAATTTTCTAAGTCAGAAATACCATTCCAGTTGGATCGAGCCAACTTTGGCTTGATACAACTCATGATCCAGGGAGAATTAGCTGTTGATTTCTAAATCAAAGTTGTAGCCCTACCATAGCTCTACAACTTTTATATACATTACTTCCACTAATTCGTCACGGTCTAAGAGATCCAACGCTGTCAACTTCGCCTGTCAGTCGTCGCCATGGAGCACTGAATCAAAGTTTTAGAAAACCGTCAGTGAACGCCATGGCTGACCGATTCAGAGTCTGGCCACCGCGTGGCGTGCATGCTCTGCTAGTGCCTCCACGTCGCGCGCCGTGCTCCCAGATGAAAGCCAGCGCCTCGCTCACTCGCTCTTCATCTCGCCATTTCCTCTCTGCCATCCTCTTCCACGTGAGCGCGGCGACCGGGAAGCCATGGCCGCCGCCGAGCCAAATCCCCCTCAACCGAGCACCATTGTCCGATTCCTCTGAACCACAGCACCACCGTGAGCTCCTCCACGTCCTCGACCTCACCGTAATCTCGTTTTTGCCTCAGGTAGAACTCACTGTGAAGGCGGCTCCACGGGGTCGCCATGACCGCCGCCGACCGAGCTCGCACGTGGCTGTGCTGCTCAAGCCTCTTGCTGCCTCCTTTTTCCCTTGCTTTAGATCCTGTTAGTGATGCTGATGCTTGTAGGGTCGACCACTAGGGCCGTGACGCCGTCGGCTCGCCGGAGCTGGCCAACCCGTGGCCGTGCGCCGCCATGGCCGTCGCCATTTCCCCTAGCCGCTGAAATTGCTGCAATTGATAGTACCCCTAGGTGCGCATGGGTGAGGTGAACACGCTGGTACTGATGGCCTCGCCGGAGCTACCACCGGCGACGAGCTACGCCGTCGCTCTTCTTCCCTCCCCTGTCTGTCTCTCTGACTCGCGGGGCCCGCTCGTTAGCAGCCGCGCACAGGCGGGAGCCGGCCATGGGCTGCGCCATTTCTAGGCTGCACTGAGTGCTGATGCGCGCGCATCGTGGGCCGCTGAGTCTTTCCGGGCCGGCCCAGCAGTAGTTGGTTAGGTTTCCATTTTATTTTGTTTTATTCTTTTCACAGATTTGAGTACATATTCAAAAATATATATCTCTTGGTTGGTAGATCCAAATCATGTGGTTCCAATTTTGTTGAGTTCCTGGTAATGTCTAGTTTATATTAAAAATATAATTTATACCATGTTCTGTTATGAAAAATGGAGTTGCTAATTATCTCTTTTAATCATGTGGGAAATAGGGGTAATTATATCTTTTTCTGTGTAGCTCCAAATGGCATGAAATTTTTATGGTGTACTGCTCATATCATCAATAGCTTGTAGTTAAATTTTCATACATTTTGGACATGGTATGCAGGAGTTAGGTAATTCTCTTGTTTGCATGGATGGATCTTGTGTGAATTTTCATAATTTTTCTATAGATCCAGTAATGGTAAAATTTAGTGAATGCTATTCTTATGCTAGAATGATACTAGAAAAAATATGAAATCTGTTGCTGGACACTTTCCAATAGGGTTTCCTAATTATGCTAGAAATAGACCTGTCATCTGTTATTTTTGATACAGCAAGTTCTGTTTGTCCCATTGCTTTGAAATTTTTATGGTAGTCTATGTGAAGCATGTGGTAGCTACTGTAAGTTTTGTAGATTTTTCTGTATAGTTTTACTATATGTTGCTTTAATCACCTAATTAACTAAATAAATTAGAAAAGGACATTAAATAATTTATTTAGAAGTTGGCACTATACTTTCTGTCGTTCCTCTAGTATGCACAACAAGTTGGTAAACTTGGTTTGATCCAATTATGCTTTTGCATCATCACTAAATATTTAATTTAGTAAACCTGCTATTTCTAGACAGATTCTATGTTTACTTAAATTCGATTTGGTTAACGTAAGAATCATGCTTTGATGTTTATAAATGATTTGTAGAGAATTTCATAAGCTTTACATAATGTCCTCTTGCAAGTCATTTGAATTTGTAGAACTCTTGTTGTGATTGAATTAAGGAACTGCTCGTTTGCATATAAAACCTTAACTGTTGATTTAAGTATGCCTTTACTATTCCTAAGCTTGTGGTAATGTTCCTAGGTGTTAGGCCTTTAACTGAAGATGAGCATCTTTATCTTAGGTTATGCAAGTTAGGTAAGTTGATCTTGTTCTTCAAGTTAAGTTAGATACATGTTTTAAAGTGATTTGAATAGAGCTATTCTTAATCGGTAAACGAGTGTCCAGTGATGTTTTCGTTAAACACTTACTATGATCCATTCATCATGAGCATCATGTCATTCCTTATGCATCCATGATATTTATCTTGTGCATCGACATGCAATAGGTGTACCGAAAGGGGTGACACTGCTGGAATTCGAGGAACTGAGCGGGGAGCAGCAGCAGCCAACACCGGAGGTTCAGGAGGTGCAGCCCTCGGGAGAAGTGCCAGACGAGGTCGCCGTTGAGTGCCCGGATCACCGTCCGTGCAACTTTGTGAAAGGCAAGCCCCGGAGCATATTAAGCCTCCTAATTTCCAAAATGCAGTTAAAGTATTATTGTTACATATATATATTGTTGCATTAAGTTTAGGTGTTGGATGCAAACACTTGTTGCATTGGTTATCCAATCCTTGTCCAGATATTGATACCCTGAATCCTATGTAGCTCAGGCTCGTGTAGTGCTTAGCCCTGCTTAAACGCGGTAGAAGTCAGGTGATTTCCTGTCACCTGTGAGATATAGGGATATACATATGGTACGGTTGGCTATATTTGCTATCGTGGAAAAGAACCTGTCTTAATTTGAAATGAAGACCGGGCGGAGACTTGCCAGTTTGTAGTGACTCTGTCTGTGTTGCTTAAGGATCGAATCTTGGAGCCTTTCCTGTTCATGTTGAACGCATGCCTCTCTCTTAGTTGGCCGGGTCCGGAGACCGACCACGAAGCCGAGTAGCTCACCTCAGACCAGGAGTCGATAAGTATAAAGTACGCCTCGGAAGGGAGCCATAGACGTGAGTCTAAGGGCAGGTGATTTAAATGTCCTGATCGTCCTGGCAAAAGGGTAATCCCTGAGAGTGCTGGCGCTGATCGAACCCGCGAATTTAGTTCCTGAGTTGTACCAAAGGTGACCCACGGCTACCCTTGCAAAGTATGCCAGGGTGAGAGTTAGGAATACCCCCTCAGCTGAGTTGTAATTCAATTCGAGTCGCCGTCTCTCACCGGTTAGTGAGAACTTGACGGGCTTATCTCCAAAGTAGATACACTAAATAACATAATGGTTCAGAAATGATGATATGATGATGACAGTCTTATTATACCTGCTATGGTTAATATTGTTTGCTCCTAATAAGTGAGTGCTCTAGTACAGGTGCAAATCTAGTGGATAGGTAAATGATGATAAACTTGATGTAAAGTTTAAATTGGTTACTATATTCATAAGCGCTTTTATGCAACTGTGTCCAGCTATCCCACCTCATAAGCCTTGCATGACCATTGGTGTCCTTTATTTCTGGTTTTGACGGGTAAGTCTAGCTGAGTACCTTCTCGTACTCAGGGTTTATCTCCCACCTGTTGCAGATGATCAATTCTACTTTGGTTGCTGTAAGTATTGCCTTCTCCCGGCTGGGGATGAAGACTAGACCGTTGGGCGCGGTCTCTCCTAGTTCTCGTACCTGAAGATGCTTTTGGTGGGACATGACTAAGATCTGGCAATGTATTTAAAACTATGAAGTTATGTACTAAACTATGTTGCTTCCGCAAATTTGAACTTGGTTTGTAATATTTTATTTGAACTCTGATGGATGTAATCCGAATGCCACTTGTGAAATGTTGTAACAAATGATGTGTTGTGTTGAATCACTACGATCTTGGTTTGTATGTCGAGAGTTGTTTGAAATTCTTCGTAATTTCTGGACTACCGGTATTATGGGAACTTAAGTATAGGAATTTGACCACTTCGGTGATTGTTTTTACACTTACGTTCTTATAATTTGGTCGGTTCTGTTACACGGGTGGGGGAGGGATGCCGCCGGGGTGTGCCGGGGTGGGGCAGGGCACGAGCGCGGAAGGGATAAGGATGGGAAAGAGAAAGTGAGGAATAAGATTTTTTTAATAAACATGCGGACAGGAGTAAAAATGCGTCCAGCGATTGTGCAAGGAGGCGTCCGTCTGTCCCAGAAGCCAGTGTATGAGCATTATCGCTTAAACATTGCACACAGCCGGCGTGCTCCTCTTGAACTGATTAATCACCTAAGGAGTTTAATTATTATGGATCATGTTCTATCTCCTATAGAATAATATTTAAAGATAGCACAATTTGATATTTGCTCTAGCATCATGCTATTTTTTTATTTTTTATTTATTTGGGTGATAGTAAAAAATATTCATCAAACATATGCCAATTAGATGACGTAGACAGCGCTCTCTCTCACTCACCCATCTGGTTACGGAAAAGATGGTTCGACAACATCATCAAATCAAATGAGAAAGTCTATTTCATCTCTCTGAACTAGCGACACAATCGGATAATAACATCTCTAAACTTCCTTAACTCTCAAAGGCGTTGAAATTTCCTCCCTACCCTAGTTAGAAGTGGGTTTCAAGGTGGTTTCACATTTTTTTAGTTTAGAAAATATGGTAAATACCTTATATAGTTTAAAACTACGGATAATGCCTCTAAGTTTCTAACAATTCCGAGAAAGATCATAGGGATAGATTGGGGCATGCCAAACCCAAATAAAATATTTGGAGCTCGTCAAAGTGTCTTCAAAGTCTTACAAAAAATAGATTTTAGCTCTAAGAAAAGGTAAGATATCAAAAAAAAATCCCCTGGACATTATAATTGATGTCTAAACATGTTTTGAAAACTGTTCACAAACAAGAAAAACACATGAGATACAATCAGAATGAATGCATTCAACAGTAATGTGCTAGATTCTTACTAGTTCCATCATATATATTTTTGTTGCGGACAGTTTTTGAATTGCATTTAGACATCAATTAGAATGGTTTGGAAATTTTCTAGATTTGTCGAGATAATTTCACCATTTTACTAGAGATAAATCTAATTTTTTGAAAGCTTTTAAAGATAATTTTATGAGCTCTAAATATTTAATTTGTGCTTCTTATGTCTCAATCTATCTCTAGTATTTTTATCAAAAAAATTGAAAACCCAGAGACATTTTTCATTGTTTATAAAAACTTATTTAACAATTTTTTAAACTAAAGAAATATGAAACTGCCTTGAAAAGCATTTGTGACCAATACAAGAAGGTAATTTAAGCAGTTTTGAGAGTTGAAAGGATAAGATGGTCGATTTTATAGTTTGAGAACGAAAAATAGACCATGGCAACCATTTATAATAAGGAAATCGAAAACACAAAATGCCTGGACCGAGAAACAAATAGGCCTTGTATATATAGAGTACATTTCATTTCTCCTTGCATTTCTTACGTGAACCTGAATACAAGTAGGAATAATTCAATTTGTGACGGTGTGTGGTAATTTTAAATTATGTGTCCATATCTTTTTTTTTAACACGCTTTCTGAGCAAAACAAATAAATTTCAATTTACATCGTTTTTCTATTTACCTGGTAGAGCTCAATTTCCTTATTCTTCTAACGGAAGTTCCAACCCTGCTATTTGACCAGTAATTCCATAGCTACCACGTCAGTAAGACTCACAGAAACAAAATCACATACTGTACAATTTCTAGATAAATATGGGCCCATAATAAATTCTTCGATCCTCAATCCGTTCTCTATCGTCCACACCATGGTGGGCTGGCCGAGCATGGTGGGCCTCTGCCCAAGCCCTCCCCTCCAGTTTCGGCCTTCCCATCATCTTCCTGCGTAGATCGGCCATTACCCTTTTTTTTTTCTCATGGCTGATGTGGCAACGGTATAGCAAGAGCACCCATCTTTTCTCTCCTGTTCATTCTTCCGGTCATTATCTCATGGCGGATGTGGCATTCTTCCCCTATGTGCCAAGCAAAAATTGCCACATCCAGCAACGAGTTATGGAAATTATCGTAAAGTTTCTCTTTTAATGCTATGGAAATTAATTAGGAATTTTGATGTTTCTACCCTTATTCCAAACCCCAATGGTGATTTTATCTCTTATTTTTTAACTTTGTGTTTTTATCCTCATTATTTTTTTTTGTGAAGCCTCGGCTTTGTAACACCGTTGGTAATGGTCGGATTAAATGGCAAAAAAATAGAAAAGAAAAGACAGGTGGCCGAAAAGATAGAAATGCCCCCTTTTCCTACTTCGCAGAGTCGCACGACACGGTCTTGGTTTGCATGTCGCGGTCGCTGGCTTAGGATTCGAGCGGCAAAGACCGGCGGCGGCGCTAGGGAGGGGGTGCGGGGGCCTCTGTGGGCGCTAGGGAGGCACGCGGCCACACCCCGGCGACGAGCGGGAGGTTACGCGTCCAGCCCCCGGCGGCGCGCGGGAGGCACGCGGCGAGCCCCTTGCGGCTCGTGGGAGGGCACGGCCACACCCCGGCGACGAGCGGGAGGTTACGCGTCCAGCCCCCGGCGGCGCGCGGGAGGCACGCGGCGAGCCCCTTGCGGCTCGTGGGAGGGCACGGCCACACCCCGGCGACGAGTGGGAGGGCGTGCGGCCACCCCCGGCGGCACGCGGCGAGCCCCCTGCGGCGCGTGGCGACCCCCTGTGGCGCGAGGCGAGCCCAGGCGTGGCGCCTCCAGCTTCTGTAGCTCTGCGCGATATGGTCAGTCATTCCTGTCATGTATCTGTTTGGCAAAATGTTGGTTTTGTAGTATCTGTTTTTTCAGAGGAAACTGAATATGCATTTTTTTTTATTCGTTTTCATCAATAAACAGATTTGAAGAGTTTATCGACCGGAGACGTTCACTTGTAATACAAAAAATGTTCGTGTAGGTTGACAAAACAGCCACTAGTTGTATTGCACTTAGTTGTAACCTTCAGTAGTCAGTTTATGCCTGGCATGTGTATCCAGCGGAGATTTCAAGAAACCTATACTGCTTAAGTCTTCGGCTGGGCGCGCGGCGTCCCCGACCCGGTGTCCCCGCATCATAGCAATGTACTTGTGCTTCTTCACGAACTGTCATTCCAGAACCTTGAAGACCAACGTGACGCTGCTTCTGCAATATCAGAAACGGATCTCCAAGGAACAAGGAAAATGCTGCTGGTGTTGCCTGTTATGGTGCATCTATGTAATGGCAAGCAGCAGCAGCAGCAGGATCATCTTGCTGAAGCACTGAGGAGGCCAGGCATCGTTGAGCGCATGCAGATATGCGAATTGTGTGGTAATAATTTGTGTTTGTATGAATTTTGGCATAAATGCTATCAAATTTTTTCAAGATTTGATATTTTTTTCACATATTTATAATAATAAAAGGAATACATAGAATTGTGTGTAATATTGTTGCCAATATCTCTAGCAAATCTGTCAAAACTTTGGTCATGAAATAGGGGTAAAACCACAAAAATCTCTAACAAAACAGGGGTAAAATCGCATGGGCAAACTTGTCTTTTGTCTAAAAGTCAACACTGTTAACATGACTTCACGGAATAGGGGCATACTCTTCCTTCGTTTTGAAAACATAAGGGTAAAATCACAAAGTTAAAAAAAAGGGGTAAAATCACCATTTTGTTATAACACACAGGGGTAGAAATGTTTAAGCCCTTAATCAGTTAGCTCTCTGCCACATTCTAACCATTCTCTTTTTTTAACTCTCTGCCAAAGTTAATAAAATGCTTACATTGCAGCCTATTTAATGTTATGCAAATTATCCTAGAAGGGTTAAGACTTACGACTGCCCAAATGCCACATCCAGCTACGAGTTGTTGGTAAGAAAGGTTAGTTAAAAATGCCCAGTCTTTGTTTGGATGCTAGGGGTGGGGAACCAGGGAAGACAAGATGGCACCCAACGGGAATGAATGTGGAATGCCCCTGAAACACATTGCAAGATCAATAAAATGAAATCCAAGAATATGCATCAACATTGAAAGGATCAAGATGCCCAAGAGGGAGGGTGAATTAGGCTAATTCTAAATTTTCTTATAATAATCAAATCCTACGGATAGCCCAATTAACCCCTTGTGCCTAGAAAAGTGTTTCTATCAAACTAACGCACAAAGGACTTGCAACCTATGTTCTAAACTTACTATAGCATGGCAATTCTATGAATGTAAAGACAAGTATTGAATTGTACAAAGTAAATACTCAAAGTAAATGCTCAAAGTAAAGAGAGAGAGGAACGCGGCGATGTTTTGCCGAGGTATCGGAGAGTCGCCACTCCCCACTAGTCCTCGTTGGAGCACCCGCGCAAGGGTGTAGCTCCCCCTTGATCCGCGCAAGGATCAAGTGCTCTCTACGGGTTGATTCTTCGACACTCCGTCGCGGCGAATCACCCAAAGCCGCTCACAACTTGAGTTGGGTCACCCACAAGCTCCGCCGGGTGATCACCAAGCTCACAATCACCACCAAGCCGTCTAGGTGATGGCGATCACCAAGAGTAACAAGCACGAACTCTCACTTGACCACGCGAAGCCTAATGAGAAGATGGATGCATACTTGGCTACTCTTGATTTACTAATGAGGCTATTCTCTTGGGTTCTCAAATCTCAATTACCTCACTAGGGCCTTGCTCTTCTTCGCACTCACAAACGTGTTTCTCAGCTGTTGGAATGAGCAAAAGTGACTCCACACACGAGTGGAGCTTCTATTTATAAGGCAGCCTGAAAAACGAATCGTTATGAGCTTCTGCGGGGTGACCGGACGCTCCGGTCGTGTTGACCGGACGCTCCGGTTAGTTCAACCCGCGAACCAGTAAAACTGTGTTGACCGGACGCTGGCAGGGTCCGGTCAGCACTGACCGGACACGTCCGGTCACATGAAACCCTTATTGGAACCTTACTGGACTCGACCGGACGCTGAACCCTCAGTGTCCGGTTAGTACTGACCGGACACGTCCGGTCGCAGATTCCCTTCTCTGGAACCTTACTGGAGTCAACCAGACGCTGCCTTTTAGCTTTCGGTCACTTGACCTCTTCAGCGTCCGGTCGCACCGAACGCAGACTACTGATCAAATGAACTGACCGGACCCTGCGGCCAGCGTCCGGTCGCACTGGGGCCAGCGTCCGGTCAGCATTTGACCCTCCATTCACTTCCAACTCTCGATCATATGTGAATGAAGTTTGCTCCAAAGGATCTTAGGCATTCATAGGAGCTACCTAGAGCTAGTTTTAACAAGTGTGCACCACACCTAACTCACTAGACTCAACTAGGTCAAGCTACCCGTTCATACCCCCTTAACAGTACGGCCAAAGGAAAACCAAAGTCCTAAACTACTCTAAGTGTCACTCCAACTCCAATCGACACTTAGAACTAGTCATCCTTAACCTTATCGTCCATCCTTTGAAAACTGAAACGATTTCCATCGTAGGGGCATGACAACTTTGATTGCCCAATCGATCTCCATTACCATGATCTAACTTAATTGCCTCTACAAAACACACGTTAGTCATAGTAATCTTGTATTGTCATTAATCACCGAAACCCTACTAGGGGCCTAGATGCTTTCAATCTCCCCCTTTTTGGTGATTGATGACAATACCACCTCGAGTATGTGAAAGAGTGAGGTTTTTGACGGGCTTGGTTCATATAAGCTTTTGTCGATAAGAACAAAAGTGTTAGTCAAGCTTATATGACCCAAGCCAACACGATGTACTCAAAGTGTCGGTGTTTCGTACAAGCACCGGCAAGTAAATTTATAGTAATGCGCGTTAGGCTCGGATGGTGCGCTAAAGGACACAAGATTTATACTGGTTCGGGCCGAATGTCCCTACGTCCAGTTTGCTGCTGCTCGTGTTATTAGCACCGTGAACGGTCTGTAGTAAGGGGTACAAACGATTGAGAGAGGGACTGGTCCCAAGTCTCTGATGGAAGGGTTGAAAGGTGGTCAAGAGCTTCGTAGCCACTTGACTGTGTGTATGAGTGCGTCGTATTGTTCGGTCTTCAGAGTCCGTCCCCTTGATGGAGGAAGCGCATCCCCCTTTTATAGAGAAAGGTGGTGGCTTTTACAAGGGCGAGGGTTAAGGATGTATATTCTACTTAGTCTTGTGGCTCACGTCTACCCAATCCTCCTCCTTCATTCTGGTGAGTGCGAAGGAAGATAGGCGCCTACAATACTGTTGATGTCTCTGTAGAATGTTAGGTTGATTACAGAATGCTGCTCTGTGTAGGGTGTGGGTTGTAGTACTGTGGTTTTGACTTATTGGCCTCTCCCAGCCTTGCTCCGCACGCCTTCTGGTTCTTGTGAGTCTTCGTCGGAGGGACGAGGGGTCGGGGTCCGGAGCGACGATGTGGTCAAGGCCTTTTGACTTGGCGGACCTGAGGGGTCGGGAAGTGGGTGCCGCTCCCTTGGGTCCATAGTATGATGATGGAATGTCCGTCGTGCGTGGAGATATTAAGTCCTTTTCTAGAGCGTAGCGGTTATCGTATATCTTCGTCGGGTTGCGTGTCCCAAGGCTGAAGGCGGCGCCTACAACTCTATAGGGCGAGGAGCATGCACCTATACAACCTTTCGGGCTCTACGGTGCCTGGAAGGGTCTAAAGCACCTGTCCTGTCATCCCCTGGCAGCACTCTTCTTGCCAGGGCACAGGGTATGGTCCTTGGAGCCACGGTTGACCCGAACATCTTGTCTTACCCTGTACTTATCATCTCGAGGGAATGGGGAGAAGTTGTTAGGGAGGATGAATCCAATCTTTAGATATGGAGCAGGGTGAGACTCGTTCCTTGCCGTCGGGCGGAACGGAGACCAATTCCTATCTCTCGGGTGAGACCGACCTCGCCCCTCCGGGGTCGGGCGAGGCGGAACCTATCCCTCAGCCCTCAGGAGAGACCGAGCCCGCCTTCAAGGCATCGGGCGAGATGGAGTTTATCCCTTGGCCCTTGGGCGAGACCGAGCCTGTCCCAATGGCGTCGGGCGAGACAGAGATTAACCCTCGGCCCTCGGGCGAGACCGAGCCCACCCCAAAGGCGTCGAGCGAGGTGGAACCAAGCTCCTGTCATCCCAGTAAGGGGTGAAGCAACGCTCTTATGCATCTAGAAGTTTTTAACGTTTGGTGGTTATTGGTTCCACCTTCTGGGGTACCCCGGTATTAGGTCCCCGACAGTAGCCCCCGAGCCTCTAGGTGATTCGAGTAGAACTGCCTGGAGGGTGTTTTTTGATTTCGTCGGAGTTTCTTTGCCAAAGGGTGCACGCGAGCGCACCCGATGGGTGTAGCCCCCGAGCCCCCAGGTGATTTGAGTAGAGTCGCCCGGGGGGTTGTATCGGTCCTTTCGTGGGTAAGGCTGAAGGACTTAATTTTTTCGTCAACTGGTCATTTTTTCGAGAGGGTCGTGGTATCCATTTCGTGGGGAACTTATTTTAGGGCTGACCTAACTGGTGCTTGCGCCCTTGATTTTAGGTCGTTCGCGGACCCTTCCTCAGTTGGGCCGGCCGCTGAGCTTCAGGGCCCTAGGTGGGCCAAGGAGAGGAAAACAAGGCCTTCGTGGCTTGTGTTTCCCAGGTGGGTAGAGAGTCCGGATTCGCCTGGGAAAGGTGAACCGTCCACCGTGATTTTCGGGGTGAGAGGATAGGGACTGCGGGTGCGTGTCTCGCGACGTGACGCGGTGGTGCGCATGGTAGGCCCAGAGATCGAGGCGGACAGTTGCCCTTCTCGCGTCCGTCGCCCCCTATAAAACTGCGGAGTTCACCCCCAGGGTTCCATATTTCGCTCCCCTGCCTTTGAGTCCTGAAACATCCACCGCCAACCGCCCCAGCTTCCTATGCCCATGTTGCCACCATCGTCCGGCTTGCGCTCATGTTGCAGTCATCATCAAGCTCGTGCCTACCCTTCCCCCCATTGCTTTAATGGAGTTGTGGGGCAGATCTAACATCACCTCACGGTGTCTGGAGGGCCTCGTCCGCCGTGGCCTTCTCCGCCCACAGTCCGACGTCCAGGAGTGGCTGCTACCTGGTGACGAGGGCGAGCCGGTGCCGCCTGAAGGGTATGTCATCTCTTTTGCCATCTTTCATGAGCGGGGATTCGGGGTACCTGCGCATAGATTCCTTCGGGGGCTACTGGATTACTATGAGGTAGAGCTGTAGCATCTAACTCCCAATGGGATTCAACACATGGCAGCATTTGTTGCCCTGTGCGAGGGTTTCCTAGGGATCGATCCCCATTTTGATCTATGGCGGTATTTCTTTAACATTAGTCTGTCGAAGAGGAAGATTGGGGGGAAAGATGTGAATGCGCCGATGGGGTGTGCCAGCATTCATCTGCGCCATACCCGGTCAAAGGGTTATCCATACATGCGTCTGGCGACATCCAACAAGGGATGGCACTCGCAGTGGTTTTATGTTAGGGATGATATGAGTGCCACCCTACCAAAGTACACTGGGCGCCTTATTGTGGATGCTTCGGAGTCATGGGGCTGGGGCGTCCAGTCCAAAGACAAGAAACACATCTCCGACCTTCTCTCCGCCCTCCAAGCCCTGAAGGGTTAGGGTGTAAAGGGGATGGGGATTATCGGCGCCTACCACGCGAGGAGGGTGGCGCCACTGATGGCGCGTGTGCTTCCCCTGTATCGGATGATGCCCGAGATATCGTTCGAGGGGACGGTGCTTGTTGACGAGGTGCTCCCTTACTCAGAAGTGGCGCAGCGCATCAAGGAGGCGATGGAGCCGATGAAGGATTCTGCAGGCAGGGTCCTCGACATTGTGTATCCGGTGCCCGGACACCCCCCAATGCGGCCGGAGCCTGGATTCTTTGAATTCATAAGCCCTCCTCTCCTGTGCTCTTTTCTTTTTCCTAGATCTCCATTTTTTTAACACTTGCTTTACGACGTTGGGACCAGCCGAGGGTGCTGGTCTTTAAGGACAGCCCGGTTCCACTGCCGAAGGACAAGGTCGTGGCGGCGGCGAATCAACTCATGGCCGAGCGGGACAAGAAAGCAAGGGAAGAGATGAAGAAGGCGAAATGACTGAAGCAGGAGGCACGGGATCGGGGAGAGGACGTGAGCAGTGAGGACGACAACGATGACGATGACGACGAGGTAGCCGTCGGTGTGGATTGGGGCGTCCTGGAGGATGAGGACACACTGACGAGTGGCCACCCATCCGTGTAGGGGCCCTTCCCTTTCCACACAGAGGGAAGTAGATCAATGAGGTTAGTGGAGGCCGACGAGTCCACCGCTTCGCACGGTGTGTCGGCCGAGGACCGGTGGATGGGGGAGGGCGGGCTTGCCGCCGCCATCCCCGAGGCGACGATGGAGGGGAGCAGCTCCGGTGCTACACCCCATGAGACGATGGAGGGGGACGGCTCCGGTGCCACGCCCGATGAGATGATGGAGGGGAGCAACTCCGGTGCCGCGCCCGACGAGATGAACCCCCTGCCCCGGAGCATGGGGCAGGCATGAAACGGTCCCACCTAGATGAGTTAGGGCAGGGATCTAGGGATCCATCCCCAAAATGCTTCCACCGGCGGAGGACGTCAACATAAGCTGTTGATTCCTCTGTTTTCATCCTTTTTCCATTTTTATTTTGACTTAATGGTTATTGCCTTTGTGCAGGTTCTTGCGGACGGGTCACCCCCTGGGGCTGGCGCCTAAGAAGAGCCTCGCCATTCAAGCGGGATAGATGGCATTGCCTGCCATCACCCCTGTTTCGGGCAGGAGTGATGCCGACGTCGGGGCCGCATTGGCCGACCCGACGGCGTCTGTGGTGGCGCCCACGCCCGCGAAGGTTACCGAGCAAGCGGCTTCCTTTATGGCGGACATGGTACAGCCGACCGAGGGCCGTATACCGCCGGTGGAGGCGGTTGTGACTGCGCCAAGCCTGGACCAGCCGGGTACGGCCGTGGTAGCGCACGAGGACGTAGTGCAATCCGCGCCACCAGGGGCCCAGGTGGATCCGCCCGTGGCGCTCGAAGTGGCCCAGATGGAGGAGGATCCAGTTGGAGGATCCTCGAGCGCGGCAGTGGTGCTGCATAGGGTCAGGAGGGAGCCACCCTCGGCCCCTTTGTCAGGAGGAGACCTCTCCCCCACACGGGGGGAGCCGCCGCTCCAGTGGATGGCTGCTCAGGACCCGATGTCGGCCCTTTTCTCGCTCGATGATCATTCTGAGAGCATGGAGCGGGAGGGTCTTGACATCAGGATCTCGACCATGCTGAACGCCCTGGACCAGGCCAGAGGAGCCCTCTGTGAGATTGTTATTCCTACTACTCAGGTATTTGCTGGGCTTTCTTCTTTCTGTGCATGTTTTTGTGTTTTTGCTTTTCTAATACCGATCTTCTTCCTCTTCAGATTCTTGTTGCTCGTAGCCGAAAAAGTCCCAATTTCTCTGTGAGCAGAAGGCAGAGAGGGATCGCCTTTTTGAGGAGGCCCGACTGCGAGCAGACATGGCCGCCCAGCTTGCTACCGCCCAGGAGCGGGAGGCCCAGGCGCGTCAAGACGCGGAGGAGGCCCACAGGATGTTCGAGGATCTATCGGCGAGGTCTAAGCTAGATGGGGAGGAGATTGCCAAGCTCCAGAAAGAGCGAGACGAGCTGCTACAGAGGAATGCCGCGGTCAATGAGAAGGCCAGCGAAGTCCTGAAGGAGCTGGAGATGGAGCGGGAACTCCGGCGGGAGACCGAGAGTAGGGCCACGGCCCTCCAGCAAAACGTGGACGAGGACGTCGCGGTGGTCCGCTCTCTCTGGGCAAAGCTCGGTGACGCGGTGAACCAAAGGTTGAGAGCTGAGAACGTCTCCACCAAGCTGGAAAAAGAGGCTGCCTATGCACGAAGGGCCCTTCAGGTTGAGAGCGATGAGCACGATCTTCTACAAGCTGCGGTCGGGGTGGTCCTTAATGCCCTGAATGTGACGGAGCCGGTGGAGACCAGCCCGCTCGCGGCTCATGTCGCAGGTATCACGGCTCGGGTGGGCCAGCTTGAGGAGAGTGCCTTTCACGCCGGGATTACCCAGGCCTTCACCGTCGCCCATGCCCATTATGAGAAGGAAATAAACCTGAAGGTGATGAGCGAAGGCTTCCCGTCCACCTACGAGGATGAAGAGCTGGAGGAAATGGAGAAGATGGTTGCTCCCCTTGCGAAGAACCTGGCAGACAATCTGAAAGAGATGGTTCTCCCTCCGCGAGAGTAATTAGTCGAACAATTTTGAGAACAACTTATGTGTAATATGTGGACAAGTGTCGGTTTTTTTCGAGTCTGGATGCTTTTTGTGATTTTGCGTTGTAATTTTGTTTTGTTTGATTTTTTACGATCTTACCAATCTGTTCCCCTGAATTGTGCCGCTGGTTATAATGCGAGGAGATTGTTCTGAAAGAAAGAAAGGAGGTAGCCATACCTTAACCAGCCCCCGAGTAAGGTCCGACCCCCTGCATTTGCTGGGGTCGGGGGTTACTAGAGATCGGAACTGTGGTTTTGGTGACAGGGTCGATGAAGTCCATGGATGTCATCGCAATATTCCCTGCCCTGTCTTCCAACAGAAGTCCCCAACTGGGGACTCTATGGGCTCGGCAAGGTGGGGCCTTCGAACCTGTGTCCCTGTATTGTTTGGCTCGAGCCCCCGAGCCTTGTTAGGGTCTAATAGGGGTTGGCTGTTATTTGCGTGTAACCCCGTCCTCGGTTTTCGTAATCGGAGGGGCTGAGTGAATGACACTTGCCTTGATGGCTCGAGTGTCGCCCTCAACGAGCTCACTAACAGGTACGTTCGTGTGGAATCCGAGTCCATCATTTGCTGATGGGGTCGGTAGAGCACTCTAGTGGCACTCCACAACTTCTTAACCCGCCTCCCGGTAGATGCTTGAGTCGTTTGATAAGCTTAGGGGGCCTGATGGCCTCTCCTCGATGGAGATTCTATGGGTTTGGCTCAGGGTTAGAATCGAACAAGAGAAGGTCGAGACGTCCCTGTCCGCTTCTGAGCGAGGTCAGGAAGGGCCGCTGGGGCTTGTCTCGGTTATCTCTCCCTGGCTCTGTTCGGCATGAGGCAGCCTCGAGCCCTTCGTGGGCCGACCTTCGAACCTTGGCCTGTGGTCGCCTATATCGAATGAGGCGACGGCCGTTTCGTGATGCGACACGAAGCATTGGGATGTTTTGCTTATGTACAATATAATCGAAACAAAGGCAGGGTCGGCAACGTTACCTTGGCGGTATGAGTGAGGAAAGGCTCTTACCAAATGTGTCCGTGCGGGGTTCAGACCCTGATGTTCGCGATGACGTTGGAGTAACCTGCATAAGAATTGTTATTCTTTGTTTTTCGTGTCTCGGTGGCGATCCGAGCCGTTTAATTAACTTAGGGAACCTGACAGCTTCTCCTTTGGGAGAGACTCTATAGGCGGACCCCTCCGAACCCTTCTTGAGAAGGCAGACGTTGAAGTCGGAGACGCGAGGGGTGTTTGAGCATGGTTTTTCTGGTGAACGAAAACACCGTAGCCACCGAGGCATAGGGTCTGCCAGTTCGTCCAGTTTTACTCAAAGTTCTATGCCCGTATTCCGTACTCCTAGTTTCAAGCGTATGGAGGGGTCGGGTGAAGAGGATGTCTAGACTGGTAGTCATCCTTGGTAGCCCCTGAGTGATGTTCGTGTCCCCGCCGTTTGATGGGGTCAAAAACTCGTGAATGAATTTTAACGCATAAAGTAAGAAAGCTGAGAGGCTTATCTTTCTTTGGATGTTCGTTCGTCATGTCTTCTGGGCCGAATGGCTGGCCTAAGAGATCCAAAAGGTCCTGTCATCAGATCATCCGTGGTCCTGCATGGGGAGGTGAAGGGCTGTCTGCCTACGTGGGCACCTTAATTGCCATGTCCGGAGTGGGTCAGTAGCGGGCCATACCCCGGCAGTGCTCAGTTTGACCAAAGAGGGATGCCTCGTTGACCGGGGTGCATCCCGTCAGTTTCGGCGCGTCCCCTCAGATTTCAATCAGCATTGATTTCGTATTAAAAGAGGGGAAGGGAGAGGGTTTTTCGTCCAACCTTTCGCCTTTCCTTAGCTACCGTGCCTCCTCTTTAAATAGGGAGGGGGAGAAGAGTTCTCATCCCACCTCCTCTTCTGCCTCCGAGCCTCTATCTCTCCTTCTTCTTCCTTTCCACCGAACGCGTCCATGCGTCGTGGCAATTCCTGAGTGAGGAAGAGTAATGCTAGAGAGAGAGAGAGAACTCACAAATTTGTTCATGAGTCTGGTGCGTGATGTCGAGCCGGAGGTCATCCAACGTAGATGAGATGGTGTGTACTGCCCTTGCTGAGGAGTCACTGCTGTCGAAGGAGAAGAGGTGCCGGTGGGCGTCGTACGTCGTCGACTGCGCCGTCGTTCGCTGTGCTCCTCCTTTGGTGGGAGGCGTTTCCTGCCCATACGCTGTTGTCAGGGTTATGGCTGGGGATGATGGCATCGTTGTCGAGGTTGCGGCTGACGACGATGGCGTAGTCCCCGAACGCTCCGGTGGAGACATCGTAGATGGTGGCGCCTTCGAGGATCCAGCGAAGCGGTGGGATATCGGGATGTCGCCGATGGAGAGCGTGGCGCGGCGACCGTAGTAGACGAGTTGGCCCATGTACATGCCCTAGGCATCGCCGATGGAGAGCATGGCACGGTGACCACAGTAGATGAGCTGGCCCGTGTACATGCCCTAGGCGTCGCCGATGGAGAGCGTGGCGCGGCGACCGTAGTAGTACTTGTAGTAGAGCTAAGTAGAGACTGTAATGAAATAACTTTGTGGGGAAACCCCCGAGCAAACAGTTCTCTGAATTTATAAGTATATTATTCCTTTTTGTAATGAAATCGCTTTGTAAGTGACGAATTTGTGCAAAAAAGGAACAAAATTACATCCTTTGCTTATGGCAAGCAATTTTTATCTTCTCTCCTTTCTGTAGAAATGATTTTAGTGCTTTCCGACCCTTCTCATGGTCTAAGTCATAAGAAGCTAGGAATGTGGGTGAACTAATTCTGATTGAACTGGTGAGCAAAGAGGTTGCAGCCGCTGGGGCGTGGGTGTCTCGCAGTCCTACCAGTTGTATTCAGAATTGGTTCCCAAGATCTTAGCCCTTGGGACTCGTTTATGAGGCGAATGGAAAACTTAGAGAATGTTTGTAAGTATAACACAGGATTTTTTTGCACGCGTAATACTTGTATTACATATGTCATATGTTACGATCTCAAGCCAGCCCCCGAGTGAGGTCTGACCCCTCGCTATTTGCAGGGGTCAGAAGTCACTAAGGATCGGGGTATTATTATGACAAAAACTGATAAGGAAGAGTGTATGCTTATTTTAAGGATAAAAGCGACATAGCTGCTCAATGTTCCAGGCGTTGGTAAAGACCTCGCCTTTGATGGTTTTCAACCGGTAGGCACCTGGGCGAAGTATTTCTGTGATGACGTAGGGCCCTTCCTAGGGCGGGGAGAGTTTGTGGCGGCCCTTGTTGCTCTACACAAGACGGAGGACGAGGTCTCCGACATTGAAGGCTCGACCCCGCACCCGTCGGCTGTGGTACCGCCGCAACGCGTGCTGGTACTTAGCTGAATGAAGGAGGGCGATGTCGCGGGCTTCATCCAGTTGGTCCATGGCATCTTGGTGAGATGCCTCGGCTCCCTGTTCGTCATATGCTCTGATTCTTGGTGCTCCGTAGTCGAGGTCTGTTGGGAGAATGGCCTCGGAACCATAGACCATGAAGAAAGGTGTGTAGCCGGTGGCCCGGCTAGGAGTTGTCCTTAGGCTCCAGAGCACAGCTAGGAGCTCAGCGAGCCAACGCGCGCCGAACTTGTTCAATCGGTTGAAAATTCTGGGTTGAGGCCTTGAAGAAGCATGCCGTTTGCGCGCTCGACCTGCCCGTTCGTCCGAGGGTGTGCGACGGCTGCCCAATCGATCCGGATGTGTTGTTCATCACAGAATCAAACAAATTTCCTACTGGTGAACTGCGTGCCGTTGTCCATGATGATGGAGTTTGGTACTCCAAAGCGATGGACGATGTCGAGGAAGAACAGCACGGCTTGCTCGGATTTGATCGTGGATATTGGTCGAGCCTCAATCCATTTTGTAAACTTGTCTATGGTGACAAGTAGGTGGGTAAAGCCCCCAGGCGCCTTTTTGAGTGGCCCAACCAGGTCGAGCCCCCAGACCGCGAAGGGCCACGTGATGGGGATCATCTAGAGAGCCTGGGCTAGGAGGTGTGTTTGCCAAGCGTAGTATTGGCACCCTTCGCAGGTGCGTACAATTTGCTTGGCATTGGCTACTGTGGTGGGCCAGTAGAAACCTTGTCGGAATGCATTCCCAACCAAGGTTCTTGGTGCGGCATGATGACCGCATGCTCCACCGTGGATGTTGCCCAGCAGAAGTTTTCCCTGTTCGCCAGGGATACAGAGTTGCAAAATTCCGATGTGACTTCGTTTGTAGAGTTCACCCTCTACAAGAACGAAGGACTTGGCACGTCGTGCGAGCCATCGGGCTTCTGTCTTGTCGGTCGGTAGTACGTCATGGAGGAGATAGTCGAGGTAAAGCGTTCTCCAGTCATCGGGAGGATCAGACTCCACTGCTGGGTCCTCTTCAAGCTCCATGACCTCGGGGTCGAGCGGAGCAGTTGGCGGATTGGCCCCGGGGGTCAGACTAGAAGGGCCATCATTGGCTTGTTCCGACCCTGCATAGCGTACCGAGGGTTTGTGTTGATCACTGGCAAAGACGCCTGTTGGGACTGGCTCTCGGCTGGATGCTGCTTTTGCGAGCGTGTTGGCCGCTTCGTTGAGGCGCCTAGGGATGTGATTAAGTTCGAGGCCGTCGAATTTGTCCTCTAGACATCAGACCTCTTGATAGTATGCCTCCATCTTGGTGTCGTGGCAGCATGACTCTTTCATGACCTGGTTGACGACCAGCTAAGAGTCGCCCCTAACGTCGAGGCATCGGATGCCCAGCTCGATGGCGATTCGTAGGCTGTTGATGAGCGCTTCGTATTCTATAGTATTATTGGATGAGGGGAAATGAAGCCAAACCATGTACCTCATGTGGACCCCAAGAGGGGATACAAAGACTAGTCCTGCCCTAGCGCCCTTCTTCATCAGCGATCTATCGAAGTACATTGTCTAGTACTCTTGATCAACGGCTGCTGGTGGCATCTGGACCTCGGTCCACTCCGCGATGAAGTCGGCTAGTGCCTGAGATTTGATCGCCGTTCGGGGGGCATAAGAAATGCCCTGATCCATCAGCTTGAGTGCCCACTTTGCGGTTCTTCCCATAGCGTCATGGCTACGAACGACCTCGCCAAGGGGGAACGACATCACTACTATCACGGGGTGTGACTCGAAGTAGTGGCGTAGCTTCCTTTTGGTGATGAGGATGGTGTAGAGAACTTTCTGGATTTGGGAGTAGCGGGTTTTAGAGTCGGACAATACCTCGCTGATGAAATATACAGGGCGCTGCACCCTAAAGGCGTGCCCCTCTTCCTCTCGCTCTACTATTAAGGCAGAGCTAACCACTTAGGTGGTAGCCGATATATACAGTAGGAGAGATTCTCTGTCGCATGGAGGAACTAGGACCGGTGGTTTAGCTAAAAATTGTTTAACCATGTCAAGCGCCTCCTGAGCCTCGGCTGTCCACTTGAAGCGGTCAGTTTTCTTCAGGAGTCAATAAAGGGGGAGTCCTCGTTCATCGAGGCATGAAATGAATCGGCTGAGGGCGGCAAGGCACCCTGTGATCCACTGAACCCCCTTTATGTTTTGGATCGGGCCCATCCTCGTGATGGCTGATATTTTCTCCGGGTTGGCTTCGATGCCACACTCGGAGACGATGAAGCCGAGCAGCATGCCCCTCGGGACCCCAAAAACACATTTTTCAGGATTGAGTTTGATGTCGTTTGCTCAGAGTTTCACAAAGGTGCGTTCAAGGTCGGCAACAAAGTGGTCAACTCGCTTGGATTTGACTACGATGTCGTCGACATAGGCCTCAACGGTTTGCCTGATGAGGTCTCTGAAGCAATTAAGCATACAGCGCTAGTACGTTGCCCCAGCATTCTTCAGACCGAACGACATTGAAATGTAGCAAAACGATCCAAAGGGTGTGATAAAAGATGTCGCGAGTTGGTCGGACTCTTTCATCGTGATTTGATGGTAGCTGGAGTATGCGTCAAGGAAGCAGAGGGTTTCGCACCCTGAGGTGGAATCGACTATTTGGTCTATTCATGGCAAAGGAAACGGATCCTTTGGACACGCTTTGTTGAGGCCGGTATAATTGACACACATTCTCCATTTCCCGCTCTTTTTTGGACAAGAACAGGATTTGCTAACCACTCTGGGTGGTATACTTCCTTAATGAATCCTGCGGCCAGTAGTTTGGCTATCTCCTCGCCAATGGCCCTGTGTTTCTCCTCGTCGAAGCGGCGTAGGCGTTGTTTCACCGGCTTGGAGCCCGGGAGGATTTGGAGAGTATGCTCGGCGACCTCCCTCGGGATGCCTGGCACATCCAAGGGTTTCCACGCAAAGATGTCCTTGTTGGCACGGAGGAAGCCGACGAGCGCGCTTTCCTATTCAGAGGAGAGCATGATCCCGATACGGACTTTTTTGCCCTCGGAGCTACTGGGATCCAAGAGGACATCCCTGGAGCCTTCTATCGATTCGAATGATCTGGACGACTTCTTTGCATCGGGTGTCCCTTCAATGACCTCCTCCCTAAGGGTGGCGAGCTCTTCGGATGCGATGACTGCGGATGCGTGTCCGCAGCATTCGACCTCGCACTCGTAAGCGCGCTGGAAGGAGGTGCCGATGGTGATGACCCCATGGGGGCCCGGCATCTTTAGCTTCAGGTACGTGTAATTGGGTACGGCCATGAACTTCACGTAGCATGGTCGCCCTAGGATGGCGTGGAAAGTCCCCAGGAACCCCACTACATCGAAGGTGAGGGTCTCAGTCCAGTAATTGGACCAATCCCCAAAAGTGACGGGCAGGTCGATCTGCCCCAGTGGCACGGCTTGCCTTCCCGGCATGACGCCATGGAAAGGTGCTCAGATGGGATGGAGGTGCGTTCGGTCGACGCCCATCTCGTCGAGCATCTTGGCGTACATGATGTTGAGGCCACTACCCCCATCCATCAGTACCTTGGTGAGCCGCTTTGGACCGACGATCGGGTCGACGACAAGTGGATACCTTCCCGGGTGTGGGATGGCTCTGGATGGTCGGTCCGGTCAAAGGTTATGGCGGATTCCGACCACCGGAGAAAGGCTGGCATGGCCGGTCCGGTGGTATAGACCTCATGACGTGTGACCTTCTGGCGGTACCTGGAGTCGTAGGCCATTGATCCTCCAAAGATCATGAGGGCACCGATCGGCGTTGGGAAGGTGTCATCCTTCTCCTCCGTGTCATCAGTGGTGGGAACAGGCATCTTCTCCTGCTCCCCTTTGTTAAGGCCCTCGGCCAAGTATTTGCGCATGAGGCCACAATCCTTGTATAGGTGCTTGGCCGGGAAGGCGTGGTTTAGGCATGGCCCCTCGAGCATTTTCTCAAAGTGGTTTGGAGTGCCTTCCGTAGGCTTCCAACCACCTTTGCGGTCGGCTACGGACACGAGTGGGTTGTCGCGCCGTTGCTTCTTATTTTTCTTTTTGGCGGGACGGTTGGAGGCGCCTTCGCCGGTGTCCTCATCCCGCCTCATCTTTCCGTCGGAGCGATCAAAGATGGCTCCGACCGCCTCCTCTCCAGAGGCGTGACTGGTGGCGATGTCCAGGAGTTCCTTGGTAGTTTGTGGGCCCCTACGTCCTAACTTGTGGACCAGGGATTCGCAGGTTGTTTCGGACAGAAAGGCTCCTATCACATCGGCGTTGGCGACGTTAGGGAGCTCGTTGCACTATCGAGAGAAGCGCCGAATGTACCCACGAAGGGTTTCATCGGCCTTCTGGTGGTAGTTTTTGAGGTCCCATGGGTTTCCTGGGCGTTTGTACGTGCCCTGGAAGTTACCCACGAAGATCTCCGTCAGATCCGCCCAACTCTGAATAGCATTGGACGGTAGGTGCTCCAGCCATGCTCGCGCCGAGTCGGCCAAGAATAGCGGGAGATTGCGAATAATGAAATTGTCATCACTCGCACCACCGGCCTGACATGCAAGCCAATAGTCTTCGAGCCAAAGCCTGGGATTTGTTTCGCTAGAATATTTAGGGATGTTGGTAGGCGGTCGATACCTTAGGGGGAACGCAGCGTTGAGGATGTGTCGGCCGAAGGCCTGAGGGCCTGGCAGGCCGGGGCTCGAGCTTCGGTCCTCGTTGCTGTCGTAGCACCCACCACGTCGGGGATGATAGCCATGGCGTGCTGCTTCTCCATCGTCGCCGTGGGCATGTCTCTGAGCATCGATGATGCTGCGTACGTCATGGCCATGGTCGAGGCGTTGATGTACTGGGACGATGGAGGGCTGTCCACCGGCTGGTGGTGTTTGGTGTGTGGATGCGTCCTTGGTGGGACGCACTGAGGGCGTGCGCTGGCTGGTGTCGGGTTCACATCGTCGAGACAACGAACTTTCCGCCTACTGTGCCGCTGCACGCTCGAGCAATGTGCGAATCTCCCGGCGAGCGCGGCAATCCTCGGACGTCACGGCCTCCGGAAGGCCATGCAGCAAGGTGGTTGCTGCGGCGATGTTCTAGCTGGCTCGGGCAAAGTGAGGAAGGGCCCCATCGTCGATGAGGATCCTTTGATGTACGGTGCAGGCCGTGGCGCACGTGCGCCCCCCGTCTTTGCGGCGTTCAATCTCATGATTGATGTCCGCGTATTCCTAGATGAGCCCTTGCCCGGCCTCATCAACCTCTTGCTGACGGGCCCTCAGCTGCTCCATCCTTAGGTGAGATGGGGCTGTCATCTCTTCCCCAGATCTGCTGTCAGGGTTGTTTGTAGGGGTGTCCTCTTCCCTGGAGGCGCTTTCGATGTGACCTTCGGGGGTCTGCATCATGAAGCACTCCCGAGAAGGGTGGTGGCTCCCCCTACTGGAATCCGAGCTAGAGAACGATCCTGGCTCCTCGTTGAGGAGCTCGTAAAGGGTCTCTGTATCCCGCTCAATCGCCCCCATGAACTCGATGTCCGTGGGTGATTGAACCATACGTAGCACTAGAAGGCGGCCAGCGATCGCCGTAGCGTTGTGGAGACCGAACGGAAACGCTGTCGGGGCGCTCCATATGGACCCTTCCAGACATAGGGTGGCATAGTGAGAGGCCTCCTTTGATGACGGGACTCCCTGAGAGCTGCCCAGGGCTTAGGTGATTGCGTGGGTGGCCATCCAAGGTCTGATTTGGAACGCGCAAGGCCCCTACCTGGCGCGCCAACTGTCGGTGTTTCATACAAGCACCGGCAAGTAAATTTATAGTAATGCATGTTAGGCTTGGATGGTGCGCTAAAGGACACAAGATTTATACTGGTTCGGGCCGAATGTCCCTACGTCTAGTTTGCTGCTGCTCGTGTTATTAGCACCGTGAATGGTCTGTAGTAAGGGGTACAAACGATCGAGAGAGGGACTGGTCCCAAGTCTCTGATGGAAGGGTTGAAAGGTGGTCAAGAGCTTCGTAGCCGCTTGACTGTGTGTATGAGTGCGTCGTATTGTTTGGTCTTCAGAGTCCGTCCCCTTGATGGAGGAAGCGCATCCCCCTTTTATAGAGAAAGGGGGTGGCTTTTACAAGGGCGAGGGTTAAGGATGTATATTCTACTTAGTCTTGTAATATATCATTTCTACTATTACAATGATATACCAAGCACATAGATATCCGCCATCACTTTCTAAGAGATCATGTTGCTAAAAATGATATATCACTAGAAGGTGTAAGAACCGAAGATCAATTAGCAGATATTCTACTTAGCCAAACATTAAACATCTGGCTTCTTCCCATTGAGCAACTCATAAGGTGTCTTGCTAAGGAACTTTTGAAGGAATAGGCGGTTGGATGCATAACATGCGGTGTTGATTGCTTCCACCCATAAAGCTTCAGGGGTGTTGTACTCATCTAGCATTGTCCTTGCAAGAGTGATCAAAGTCCGGTTCTTCCTCTCAACTACACCATTTTGTTGAGGAGTATAGGTTGCGGATACTTCATGCTTGATCCCAACTTCATCACAATAGGCTTCAATGTTTGTGTTGTCAAATTCTTTCCCATTGTCATTTCTAATCTTCTTGAGCTTCACTTCAAATTCATTTTGAGCTCTCTTGGCAAACTTCTTGAAGCAAGATGCAACTTTAGATTTGTCATGAAGAAAGAACACCCATGTATACCTTGAATAGTCATCCACAATCACAAGACAATAGAGATTCCCTCCCAAACTCTTGTATATTGTTGGTCCAAATAAATCCATGTGCAGGAGTTCTAGCACTCTTGTGGTTGACATGAAAGCTTTGGTTGGATGAGTGTTTGCAACTTGCTTACCGGCTTGACATGCACTACAAAGCTTGTCCTTCTCAAACTTCACATCCTTCAACCCTCTCACCAAATCATTCTTCATAAGCTTCTTGAGTGAGCTCATCCCAACATGAGCAAGTCTTCTATGCCATAGCCACCCAAGTGTTGTTTTGGTGAATAGGCAAGTCTTCAAATTTACATCTTCGGAGGTGAAGTCAACTAGATATAAATTGTTGTATCTAAATCCATTGAATATCACTTGATTGTCATCTACCTTGGATACAACAACCTCCTTCTCGGTGAACAAGTATTGGAAGCCAAGATCACACAATTGTCCAACGGATAGCAAGTTGAAGCTCAATGAGGCAACATATAGCACATTGGAGATGGAATGATCATTTGATATTGCCACTTTGCCCAATCCTTTAACCTTGCCCTTTGAGTTATCTCCAAATGTTATTTTCTCTTGCCCATCTACCTCTTCATCTAGTGAGGTGAACATACGAGGATCACCGGTCATATATTGAGTGCAACCACTATCAATAACCCAATGACTTCCACCAGTCTTGTAGTTACCTACACACATGAGATTCAAACTTTAGGAATCCAAACTTGTTGAGGGCCCTTCACCTTCTCAACAAGTGACTTAGCCACCCAAATCTTCTTAGGCCTACTCTTGTTGGGGGGTCCTAAGAACATGACTTTCATCTTTCCACTTGAATCTTTTCTAAGCATGTAGTGAGCATTGAAAACAAAGGGTCTAGCATGCTTGGGCAAGGGTTGTGGCGGTGGAGTTTGACACTCATGAGCAAAGTGGCCTTCTTGTCCACACTCAAAACATCTCTTTGGCTTTGGCTTTAGCTTTGATTGTTGTTGTTGATCTTGAACCTTCTTCTTCTCTACACTTGCCACAGATCCAATGTCACTTCTATCCATCTTCATGACGGTGTTCATGAGTAGCTCACTTTGGAGATGCTTGCCTCTAGCAAACTTGCTCAATCCCACCTTGAAATGCTCTTTCTCCATCTTGAGCTTCTTGTTCTCTTCCTTGAGAACATTATTGTTCTTCACTTCCTTGAGCTTCTTGTTTTCTTCTTTGAGCTTCTTATTCTCAAGGATCAACTCTTTGTCATGATCAAGAGTTTCTTGCACAATGGTGTTGTGGCTTTTCATCTCTTCAAGATCTTTCATGAGCTTCTCATTATCACTCTTGAGCTTGACATACTCATCATAGTTATTGCACTCAACCACTTGCTTGCCTTTGCTACTAGATCCATGCTCAATGCTCTCATCAATTAAATCATCACATGAAGTAGCTATGTCAATCTTAACAACATGGTTAGTAGCATCATGCGACTCATTTGGTAAAAATTCTTGAGCAATAACAAGAGTATCATGATTAATCTTAAGAGTAGTGTATTCATCTTTTAGCTTGTTATGGCTAGTGATGAGTTCATTGTGCACCCACTCAAGTTTATTATGTTTATCTTTAAGCTCTTTCTTGGAAGATTTGAGCTCCTTGAGTTTGGATGATATAGCATCATTGGTTTCTCTAAGCTCATCATTAGCCTTTTCCAATGTATCACACTTAGCTAAGAGTGAATCATTTTTAGCATCAAGCTTTTCATTGGTAGCTCTACTCTTTCTAATGATCTTAGTATATTTTCTTAGTATTTTAACAATATCATCATAAGTAGGTGAATCATCATCATCGCTATCGCTATCATCATCGCTAGCATGCTCATCATCACTACTATCATCACTCTTTGTTACCTTGCGTTCACCCTTGGCCATAAGGCATAGGTGTGTAGAGGATGATGGCGATGGTGGCGGTGAAGATGCAAGATCAATATCAATGGCGGCCACCTTCTCATTGTCACTATCATTATCGGATGATCCACTTGATGAATCAATGTCCATGAGCCAATCACCGACAATGTAGGCCTTTCCACTCTTCTTCTTCTTGTGGAAGTCCCTCTTCTTTCTATCTCTCTTCTTGTATGGCTTGTTCTTTTTCTTCTCATCTTCATCTTCATTGCTTGAGTCATCTTTCTTGCCCTTGTTATTGAACTTGTCTTTCTTGGGCTTTGTGCATTGATGAGCTAGATGGCCAAGTTCGCCATAATTGTAGCAATCCATCTCGGAGATTGGCTTTCTTCTTGAGCTAGTGAAGAACTTCTTGCCGTCAAACTTGATGCCACTCTTGTTTAGCTTCTTTAGCATCTTGGCGGTCTTCTTCACCATGAGAGCAAGACTTTCTTCATCATCTTCATCACTTGAGCTCTCATACTCAAGTTTTGCTTTGCCCTTATCTTGGCTAGCTTTGAATGCTAAGTCCTTCTCTTTCTTCTTTGTAGAGGATGAGCCATCTTGTGGCGTGATGTGCATGTACATCTCATGAGCATTGATCTTTCCCAAGATTTGTGTCCGTGTAGTGGTAGAAAGATCACCTTGATGTAGCATGGTCATAATATGCCCATATTTGTCAATGGAAAGGACACTCAAGATCTTTCTCACAACGTCTAGATGGTGACATTTGAGTAAGTCCAAGCCCATTGACTTCCTCTACAAGAACATTTAAACGAGAATACATCTCATTAGCACTTTCTTTAGGAAGTATTTCAAATGAATTAAGCTTTTTAATCACAAGGTGATAGCGTTCCTCACGCTCACTCTTGGTTCCCTCATGGAGCGCACAAACGTCCGACCATAGTGCATGGACGTCTTTGTGGTTCCTTACACGATTGAACACATCTTTGCAAAGGCCTCTAAAGATGGTGTTGCGAGCCTTTGCATTCCATTTTTCATAATTAACCTCATCGCCTTATAGGTTAGTGGCATTTTGAGGTTTTGGGAAGCCTTGCGAGGCGGCTCTAAGAATACCAACGTCTAGAGCTTCTAAGTACGCCTCCATGCGGATTTTCCAATATGGAAAGTCATCTCCCTCAAAGATAGGAGGAGGTCCATCCCCGTAAGACATCTTGCTCTAAGCGGTTAAGCTTAAAAACATGAGCACGAGGCTCCGATACCAATTGAAAGGATCAAGATATCCAAGAGGAGGGGGGGGGTGAATTGGGCTAATTCTAAATTTTCTTGCAATAATCAAATCCTACGGATAGCCCAATTAACCCCTTGTGCCTAGAAAATTGTTTCTATCAAACTAACGCACAAAGGACTTGCAACCTATGTTCCAAACTTACTCTAGCATGGCAATTCTATGAATGTAAAGACAAGTATTGAATTGCACAAAGTAAATACTCAAAGTAAATGCTCAAAGTAAAGAGAGAGAGAGAGAGGAACGCGGCAATGTTTTGCCGAGGTATCGGAGAGTCGCCACTCCCCACTAGTCCTCGTTGGAGCACCCACGCAAGGGTGTAGCCCCCCTTGATCCGCACAAGGATCAAGTGCTCTCTACGGGTTGATTCTTCGACACTTCGTCGCGGCGAATCACCCAAAGCCGCTCACAACTTGAGTTGGGTCACCCACAAGCTCCGCCGGGTGATCACCAAGCTCCCAATCACCACAAGCCATCTAGGTGATAGCGATCACCAAGAGTAACAAGCACGAACTCTCACTTGACCACGCGAAGCCTAATGAGAAGATGGATGCACACTTGGCTACTCTTGATTTACTAATGAGGCTACTCTCTTGGGTTCTCAAATCTCAATCACCTCACTAGGACCTTGCTCTTCTTGGCACTCATAAACGTGTTTCTCAGCTGTTGGAATGAGCAAAAGTGACTCCACACACGAGTGGAGCTTCTATTTATAAGGCAGCCTGAAAAACGAACCGTTATGAGCTTCTGCGGGGTGACCGGACGCTCCGGTCGTGTAGACCGGACGCTCCGATCAGTTCAACCCGCGAACTAGTAAAACTGTGTTGACGGGATGCTGGCAAGGTCCGGTCAGCACTGACCGGACGCGTCCGGTCGCATGAAACCCTTACTGGAACCTTACTGGACTCAACCGGACGCTGAACCCTCAGTGTCCGGTCAGTACTGACCGGACGCGTCCGGTCGCAGATTCCCTTCTCTGGAACCTTACTGGAGTCGACCGGACGCTGCCTTTCAGCGTCTGGTCACTTGACCTCTTCAGCGTCCGGTCGCACCGAACGCAGACTACTGATCAAATGAACTGACCGGACCCTGCGGCCAGCGTCCGGTCAGCATTTGACCCTCCATTCACTTCCAACTCTCGATCATATATGAATGAAGTTTGCTTCAAGGGATCTTAGGCATTCATAGGAGCTACCTAGAGCTAGTTTTAACAAGTATGCACCACACCTAACTCACTAGACTCAACTAGGTCAAGCTACCCGTCCATACCCCCTTAATAATATGGCCAAAGGAAAAACAAAGTCCTAAACTACTCTAAGTGTCACTCAAACTCCAATCGACACTTAGAACTAGTCATCCTTAACCTTGTCGTCCATAGTTTGAAAACCAAAACGATTTACATCATAGGGGCATGACAACTTTGATTGTCAAATCAATTTCCATTACCATGACCTAACTTAATTGCCTCTGTAAAACACACGTTAGTCATAGTAATCTTGTATTGTCATTAATCACCGAAACCCTACTAGGAGCCTAGATGCTTTCAAACATTACGAAGCATCCATCCATAAATTGAAATTACCGTTCACTCTAAGAACTTAAAGCTAATGAATGGGCAGTATTATAGCACATCATTGCAGAGAAACAGAAAGAAAAAAAAAGTATGTCTGGTAGCACATTATTTGGTCACATTTTTTTAACAAAAACATCTCGATGGCTGAAAGGCAAACAAATCAAACACTATGCAATGCCACTGCTAACCAGTCATCGACTTTGCATACATAACTTCAGATCCTAGACTCCTACCAGGCCCTCTCGCCCTGGACGACGCATGAAAACAGATGTCCCTATGTTGTGATCAGGTGGAGAAGCACCGACTCAACACACCACCGTTGTGATAAACTCCAAGCAAACCATTGCAAAACAGAGATAGAACACAAGTTACTCGAAACAAACTGAAAATTGCTGCCCATTATTCCAGTTGTAATAAGTTGTCAGGTTCATAAAAAATTCCTAGTTCTGCAGCCGAGTTAGCTACTATCCTGCAAAATAATATGTATAGACAGATGGCATTGGCATTCATCATAAATTCTTCTTCTGGCTGTTGTTAAGGGACAGGCTCAATACCAGAAACCTCGTAAGAAGAAAAAACATGGTATTAGAAGACTACAATTGTGTGCTCTGTAGTAGGAGTTGTGAAGAAACACTTCTACATCTCTTTTTTCAAATGCCCCTTCAGTCAGGACTGCTGGAACTCCATTCCCATTTCATGGAACCTGAACCTACCTCCTCTAGGTATGGTCATTGAAGATAGAAGTAACTTTGACAGCCCCATCTTCAGAGAGATCTTCATCACAGCCTGCTGGATCATCTTGACTACCAGAAACAAAGTTATTTTTGACCAAGGTCAAGTCAACCTCAATGGCTGGAAAAGAGAATTCAAGGAAGAATTTGGTTTAGTTTGTACTAAAGCCAAAGCTTAGCAGGCAACCTTCACTTAGTTCTTGGAGAGATAGTTACAATGTATAGGTCCCTTTTTTCTCTTTGGGCCTAGCTGCCTTGTATTTTCTACTTGTAAACACCATTCTTTCATTTAATGAAAAACAAAAAAAATAGGTAGGGGATTCCCCTACTGTTTTGGTAAAAAAAAAAATAGTTCACGAGCAAATGTTCAGTAAGGTTTCAGAATGGATTATCAGGTCCAGGATTGACACACCGACGCTGTAACACTATGTGTCTCAAACACTTAGGTTCAGCCCTTTAAAATAAATCAAGTAAAGAAATAAACCAAATCTACTATCAGGGTCATGCATGCTGTTCCTAGTGCTAAATTGAAAAACAAGGCAGTGAAGATCAAAATATACATATAAGGGTTCCTACACACTTCTTCCCTCTCAGAAACATAGACAGGGACAATATGACGCTCATCGATCATATAATTATCAATTATCATAGTGCATAAGGTTTTGGGCATAGTTGAAGTCAAAATCTAGCAATTAAGTTCATAGTCTTCAAATGCATATGCTTCACCCTGAAAATGATTTTTTTGGGAGTAGCATTATGCAATATGATAATGAAATCCTTCAAAATGAGAGAAAGTGCACAGTACCTGACCAGCTTCAAATTTCCTTGCATAAACAACAGGAGTTGTAAATATAGAAGCATGGTAGTTAGGAGGTAGCCTAACTTTTGATGCTTAAAAATACAGGAAACTATTTTAGCATACCTTCATCAATATTTCTAACTTTACCCAACTACTGACTGATAGACAAACTGACTACCTAAAGAATAGCTGAAAGAAGTGACAGACTGACTTGGTCCTAACTAGGCTAACTACTGACTGATAGACTAAACACACAATATTACACTAACAATATGGATTGACATTGTGCTCAATAACAATATATGCAAAGTAGATGCTCTATGCCCCTTCGATGGGTAGTAAGCATTATTGCCTCCAGACATAATCAGGGATTATGTTACTTGCATCAACATTGTCTTACCACAAGGCCAAAAAGGGACAAGTCTAGTATCATACCATTATTTTCCAACAAAGGTGCAGCAGAAACATGAACTGTGGCACCAAGAAAAAGCCATATGTTCAAATATTTATGGACAAGCATGCCTCATTTTATAATAACAAAAGATGCTGGCGAAATGGGGGCATTGAATACTAGCATGGATTTACAATAAACCGATCCATAATCTTCAATATCTATACAAAGTTCAGTTCCAGAAACTAGGAGAATGATTCCTATGAAGTACATTAGACATGATCTAATTTGAGTCTCAACCTACAAAGTCAACCTCTACTCAAGAGATTTCCTGTGTACACACTGACTGAATCAAGACGTCCCATATACACTCTTGCAAAATTATCTGTTCCTGGGTCTTGAATGAACAGCTGCCCTCTTGTTGCTACATAAACGACCAACCTCCCATCATCCAGCAGCAACAATGGTTTGAAGGATTCATCTACCAGTACCGGTCGTGAGATTGCCGGCCCAGTCAGGATGTGGTACTCCTTCACCCAGTGCCCACTCCCAGAGTCCACTAGAAACCAAAGGTCCAGGGTAAAAGGCTGGTGACGGCGATCTGCAATAACTAGAGAGCCTTTTAGCTCAGCCAAAGTAAGGTGATGCCTCATGTAACTTGACGCAGATCCAACCCTGCTACTTATGGGGCCTCGGAGATCTCTCCTCCACTCCTCTCTCCCAAGGTCGAACGAAACAATATAGTCCGGACGAATCCCATAACGAGCACCATCATATGTTCTGCTCGTCAAGAAATACACCACCCCATCAACTACAACGCCACTGCACTCATCAACAAAGAGGCCAGGGCTCTGCTGTCCTCTCCACCGTGCATGTGCGGCACCGCCATTGATGGTAAACACCTCAAAGAGCTGGTGACCACCTTTGGCAAAGCCAAGCCTGTTGAACATCCTAAGCACCTTGTAGTCTCCCGTGGAGGAGACCCACCCAAGAGCAAAGAAGGTGTAAGGGTCACGCAAGTTGACCCGATTCACATGCTCCACCGCCGGGCCCTCAGGCAGGGCCTGGACAGCTCCGGTAGCCGGATTGAGCACATGGCATCTGTTCCAGTCAGTAGTCAGACAGGCAAGGTCCAGGCGCGTGCATTGCAGCCGGTGGTAAGGGCCACCAGCTGCGCCGGCGATCCGCTTCACCACGTTACCTGACAGATCTACTATGTAGATGCTGTGCGTCTTGTCGTCCCGGAATTGGGCGAGGAAGAGGGGGCCCGGATGGCGCGCCGCGTGCGCCGTGATGAAGACTGGATCGGAGGTGAGGGAGCGCCATGAGCGACAGACGGCGCGGAGACGGCAGAGTTCCCTGGCCGGGAAGCGCAGCAGGACGTTAAACAGCACGTCCGTGGGGAGCCTGTCGGAGCTGGCGGCCTCTCGCGCACGCCTGCCCCGGGTGATGGGCGGGGAGTACGGCCTCGGCGACGCCATCCCCGAGGCACATCTGCAGATCTGCTAAACAAGCATCCGGCTCCATGAGTAAGGAATCAAGATCGACGCTAGCGCGGTGAGCAAGGCGAGAAGCTTACTCAGATCAGTCGATTGCAGCAGCGGGTGTACCGGCGGAGAGATGCAAGGCGGCGTAGGGCGCAGGGCGGCGGGCGGCGGGCGGCGGGCGGCGGTCGGCGGTCAGCGGAGGGGAACGGGATTCAGCTGGTGGAGAAATGCTGGCAGGGTGAAAAGATTTTTTTCTTTCCTCTCCTAAATATTTCTTTAATAAAGGATATCTATCTATATATTCGTATATTGGTCTTTTTCAAATTATAAATTGTTTTGTCTTTACAGGTATATAGTTTTTCTATATCTAGACAAAAAAAATTTGACGCCAAAACGATTAATAATTTAGAATGGTGGAATATCTCTTCTAAACTAATTTCCACTACATATTCTATCTTTAACATACAGAATAGGTGTAGTATCTGCATCAGCTAGCAATGTCATCCTATATCATATATCCTATCACTAAATAGGAGAACCCATTAACATATTTTCTTGGCTTCTCACGAGGCCACGTCAACATCAACCCACAGCATGCCTTTCCCACAGGAACTTTAGTGGTCTATCCGTGCACAAATACATGTCATCCAATAAATTTACAGACGCAATTGATACATCAATGGACTTTTGGACTCTTGTGTGCCTCTACGGTGTCAGGCTCCTCAGAGTTAGAATTAGAAGAGACATTGATAAACTTCCGGACTCCTCATAGCAATGGATGCATGAGGAAAACTGAGCATAAGTGGTCATCTCATCTCTCCTACTTAAAGCCACGATTGCCCACATCGTCGCTCTCCACTGCGCCATGGCCTTGCTCCTCGCCTCCCTATGCCCCGATCTAGTGGAGCTACTCAACTACGGCGAGGTTGCAGTGGCGCGTTGCGACGCCATAGGCCACGCGCGGATAGTGCTCTTTGTCCTCGCTGTGGCGCTGGCGCCCGCCATGCTCCTCCTCCTCCTCCTTGGCCTTCTTTAGGCATCGGGGCTGAGGGCTGCGTAGGGTCGCCATGCCCTCGGTCATCATTGACTCCCTACGATCCAATCTAGACAGGCTACTCCACTACGACGAGTCAGGACTTTAGAGCCTTCTCCCTACTCCGTGCTCCATGAGTTCCTTACTTCCTTGTGATGTTGTGGGCCTGTGGTCATGGTGTTCAACCAAGTTCAGTTACGGTGATGAGGGCTCCGAAGTCTAGTAGGTGTTCGATAGAATGACTGCTTGAGTTTGGTCGCAAGTAGTCGAGTAGATAAACAACACTCTCAGCCTGGACACTTCCTTGAGCACCAATAATACTGATGGCGCCGCTTCGCAGGCAACCCCGGACAACCACAATAAGAGCTGCTTATTTTTTTTCTTTTGTTGGATGAATTCAAGCTGCTGAATGTTTCCTTAGGGGTGGCCCAATGTCGAAGTCAAAATGGGGGCAATATTTTATTCTTCTGATTAGTGCAATGTCGTAGGATGATTCTATAATTCAGCATTGTATTTTTTTTGTTTTGTTTTGAGGGAATCATTCCTGAGATCAAATGGGAAAAATTTATAAGAAAAGAACTAGAGGAGAGAAAAAGCTGAAACAGAACGAAGCCCTTGCTCACCGGGGAGCTCATGTTTCATCGGACCGTGTGAAAAGATCAAGATGCTCAAAATGAGGGTGAATTAGGCTAATTCTAAAATTCTTGCAATAATTAAGCCCTACACTTAGCCCATTTCACCCCCTTGTGCCTAAATGTGTTTGTATTGTTATACTGCACAAAAGTTTTACACCCTAGATTTCAATCTTACTCTAGCATGACAATTCTAAGAATGTAAAAACATGAATTGAATTGCTCAAAAGTAAATGCTCAAAGTAAAGAGAGGGAGAGGAATGCGGCAATGTTTTCCTGAGGTATCGGAGAGTCGCCACTCCCCACTAGTCCTCGTTGAAGCACCCGCGCAAGGGTGTAGCTCCCCCTTGATCTGTGCAAGGATCAAGTGCTCTCTATGGGCTGATTCTTCGATACTCCGTCGCGGTGAATCGTCCACAACCGCTCACACCATGGCTTGGGTCATCCACAAGCTCCACCGGATGATCACTAAGCTTTCAATCACCACCGAGCCAAAAGTAACAAGCACAAACTCTCACTTAACCAAGACATGCCTAATGAGAAAGGTGAATGCACACTTGCTACTCCCTATGCACTAATGAGATCCTTAATCTTGGATTCTCAAATTTCAATCACCCTACTAGGCTCATGTTCTTCCTTGCACTCCAAAGTGTTTCCTCAACTGAACACATAGGCAAGAGAGGGGAATTGGATGAGTAGGAGAAGTATAAATACCCCCACTCAAAACATAACCGTTGGAGCCAAATCCCTACTGTCTGCGAAGCGTCGAACCGATAGACGCTAGGCGTCGAACCGAGAAACCAGGGTCCGACCCTCACATATGACACAATGCCTAGACTATGTCAGAGTTAGCCGTTATGCTACAGTATGGTCCAATGCCCTCCCGTGGGCCCAGTCTGATGCTTAAAAATCCTCTCGGTGTAGTTTTTGGACAACGTCGAATCTAGGCATAGGATGGTCTGACGCCCCGGTCTGACACTTCCTACATCAGCCGCAGTGGTGAACAGTCCCCTCGACCTATCCGATGATGTCGTTCTCCAGGGTTCAACGCTTGAGCTTGCCTGAGCTGCAACCAGAGCACGCCACGTAGGCATCGGACCTAGCAAGATTGGTCCGATGACCATGCCACAACATGGTTCGACGCCTACCAAATCCCTCCTTTCACTTCCGATTCAAAATCTTTGTGAACGGGGATTGTTCCACTTGATCTTTGGGTTGTCCCTGAGCTACCTAGTGCTAAGTTTGACAAGTGTGCACCACACCTAACACATTAGACTCACCTAGGTCAAGCTACTAGTTCATACCCCCTTAATAGTATGGCTAAAGGAAAAACAAAGTACTAAACTACTCTAAGTGTCACTCCAACGCCAAACGAGACTTAGAACTAGTCTATCCTTAACCTTGTCATCAATCCTTTAAAAACCAAAACGATTTCCATCGATAGGGCATGAAAACCTTTGATTGCCTAAACAATCGCCATTATCGTGACCTAACTCAAATTGCCTCTACAAAACACACGTTAGTCACAATAATCTTATATCGTCATTAATCACCGAAACCCACTAGGGGCCTAGATGCTTTCAATCTCCCCCTTTTTGGTGATTGATGACAACATAACCTCGAGTATGTGTATAAGAGATGGGTGAGGTTTTCAACATGTGTGGTTCATATAAGCATTTGACAATAAGAGCAAAGAGATTAGACATGCTTATATGAACAAAGCCATCATAAGTACTCAAAACAATATGAATGAAGCATGAGTACACAACATAAAGCTCATTTGAATTGGAGTAGAATGCGGAAGCAAAGCAAATGAGCATAACCAAGTGACATGATATATAAACCAAAGTAGAGAGCACACATGTCACATAAGTCTCACAATCACACATATATCACAATGCATGAAAGTAAGCATGATATGCATGAAAGTAGCACGCAAAAGAACGAGTCCAACTCACACACTCCCCCTAAATCTAACATACTTGCTCCCTCTCCCCCTTTGGCGTCAAGCACCAAAACCTAAGGGTCAGTCGGCGGGATAGCAGACAAGTCGGGCGCTGAAACATCAGGAGTGAGTTAAAACTGGGTCGCATCATCATCGGACTTTGAGCTCGGAGCTGTTGGACCCTCTGGAGCTAGTGGCGGGTGGCCCTCCGACTCTGAAACAGTAAGTGAAGTAGTCTAGGTCTTCTCTGTGGTCTCGATAAATGGGTCGGCTAGCTGAGAAGGAGAAGCTAAAACTGTAGCCTGACCCTGTGGCTCTAAAGGTGTCTCTATAGGAAGTGGAGCCACAACTGTCGGTGTCTCTATCACTAAGGCCTCAAGAGTAGGAGTGATGATCGAAGGCGGCTCAAATGAAGCAACAGAGGGGGGATGGTCTCGATAGTCCCTGTGACTGGAGCTGCTATAGTAGGAAGGGACACACAGAACTCTAGAGGAGTGGGCTACCCTGTAAGCTCACTGAAAGTAGCACCGAGACTCTAAGAAACTTGAGTGTCTGTCACTAGCATGGACTCTGACTAGGTAGTAGTGAAACCCATGACAATCGGAGTGAAGTCCTGAGCCTACACTGTACCTAGAGAAGCGAAGAACTAAGACACCTACACAAAGAGCAAGGCAAACCGTGCTAGCAGCTGCTTACTCTGATCGTGAAGTCCACTAGACTATAATGCTGGAGTCACTGTAGGAGTAGTAGTCACGGCTGGGCCAAGTGGTTGCATTGTAGGCTAATACATAGGAGCGCCAGTATATCGAACGATGTGCTCCATGAATCCAAGTGCAGTCTGCTAAAAAAAGAGGAGCTACTTTTGAAGTAACTGCTACTGCTGCTGCTGGAGCTGATGCTATCATAGCTACATCTATGCGTTGGCTACTACTTGTGCCTCTGCCTGGCTCTACTGCATCCACTACATCCTGTTAAGAATAGCAAGCAAAGCCGAATCTATTTGCTGAGGAGTCATCCTGCTGAGCCTCTAGCTGCTCAAGCTTAGCCTCTATGGTGGCCATGATGGCCTCATCCTGCTCAGCCTTTGTCTCAGGAACCTCTGGTCTATGATGCTGCTGGGTTAGTGTCCTACTCACACGATGTCCATCTATAACTGAGGTCATATGGTAAATGGGAAACTCTATGGGTGACTTGTCCAACTCTACTGCATGCGCTAGAGACGAGACATGGCAATCATGGAAGAGATCCAATGAGCATATGGAAGCTATTGGCGATTCTTGATGCCCTCTGCAATGGTGTCCTCCATCTCTAAAATAAGCAAGTCAACTATGTCAAACTGTGACTGAGACACCAATGCTGTAAGAAGCCACTGCTGAAGGTTTATCAACCCCTCCTTGTATCCAGTTGTTGACGGTCATTAACATCAATTATAAACCATCAATATAACCTGCATATATACTTAATTTCATCACTAAACATAGGTCTAGGGGTTTAAACTAATAAATTCCATGACTTTTGGTGAATCTATGCTTTCAGTAGGGTTTAATAAAAAAACCATCAAGGTGGACCTATCCATCAAAGTAAATCATGTTTATCCACGATGAAACCGACTTAGAAAGACTCTAGAAGACTCCAGAGGACAAACCACGAAAGAAGAGCACAAGAGCATGACATGTTGGGCCTGCCGACCCCATTTGCGGGCCGGCCGACTAGGCCCAGGGGGCCCACCAGTCAGCCCCTACTTCGTATGTCGATTCTCCACCGACTTGAAGATCACATCTATGTCATTGTTTTAAGTCGGTTTGATCCAAGGGTCTAGCATTGACGTCTCTCCCTATATATAGCAGCTCCTACCGCCCTCCCTAAAGCCATCCTGAAGGAAGTGCCGGCCTATCGGTGCTCTCTCTATGGCTTGTACCTTGGCGGTCCAAGTTCGACTTGAGCTTGCTTCTGAGATTTCTCTAGTAATCAACTTCTAATTCAAGTAAGTATTTTCTTTATATTGTTCATTAGGTTCATGACTCTCTTTTGAGTGCTTTAACCTATAGATGCTCTAGGTTAAAGTATTAATCATAAGTGTAAGCATGATACTTAGACTTAGGTTAATCGTGGATGCACCCTGCATTCTGGACCGGTGGTAGATCACGAGTGTAGCTTTAGATAGCAAGTGTGACACCCTCATTGAGTCCTCTATAGTCCACCTCCTGTCTGTAGGCCAAGTAGGACCTGGTTACAATAGAAAGCATCCTTTGTTGGTGTCTTTCCTTAGTAATGTCCTCAGTTGAACAGTAGAAGACATAGCTTATCCAAGTTAGAACTAGAGAACCTTAGTAATCCTCTTTATGCTCCTATTTATCCTTAGCCTTGTTGCTACCCCTAGTTAAGTTAGACTATAGTTAATCTCACATGTTTCCTTATGGATACAATACTTGGAATACTTCTGGTGAAAGCTACAGCGGTCTTCGTGCACTTGCGGATTTATTTGTGTGCGTTAATAAATACCAACAAGCTTTCTAGCGCCGTTGCCGAGGAAACAATTGCTGAATTAACTACGAACCTAGCTTAACTTTGTTTTATTTTTTCTTTTAGCATGGATAACACACCTATATATCAATATGCTAAACCCATGAGCGCATGCCTAGAGCCACCAAAACTGCAAAGCCTATCCTAATACTTGGCTATGAGTTGTGCCCGTATTTTATAAAAATGATTTGAGAACAATCCTTCTCAAGAGAAGGCAATGAAAACCCATACTCACATCTACGAGAGTTTGAGCAGACCTGTGCATGTTTACATATCGCTGACATGTCAGATGAAACCTTAAGATGGATGTTGATTCCATTCTCTTTGATGGGAAGAGCTAAACGATGGTATAGACAAACCGTAGGAAGTATGCAAGGAGATTGGGAAATACAATGCTCTAAATTTTGTTTTGCTTTCTTTCCCATCTCTAGAGTTGTCCGCCTTCAATTTGAGGTTCTATCTTTTAAACAAAAAGAACAAGAATCTCTTGGCACGTCATGGGTTCGTTTTAATGACCTCATCACCACTGGCCCTGACCTTGCCATTGAAGACCCTGTACTTCTTCAATATTTTTACATGGGTCTTAACAAGGATTCCATGAATTTCCTTGATATGACCTCTAGAGGAGCTTTCCTTTATTTGTCTGCTAGTAAGGCAAGGACTATCCTTGATAAAATTATTGGATGCATTCCCTACACTAGCATTCATGATGAACTCCCCGAAGAAGAGAATTAATTATCTCTCGATCAAGAAGAGGAAATTTTGATAGCCAGCCCACAATAATTCCAATCCCAAGATTTAGCTATCAATATCGAACCATCAATACCCCAAAATCCTCTAAGGGAAGAAGAAATTGTACCTTTGAAAATTCCTGTTGAAATTTAGGATGATCTTTTTATACTGATTTTGGAAAAAGTTTAAACTTTCTACTACATAAGAGGCCTTCAAGTGAATATAATTCAAATCCTCTCAAGAAGAGATCTCTTAGAAAGCGTCCTAAATCAAATTTCTACGGGGAACATCTAGAAAAAACTAAGGATGGAATGGCAAGTGATGCCATAGAAGGAGAGCCAGGCCATGTAGAAGTCACTCCTATCTTCTCCCCTTCTGTGCCCACATCAAATGTCTCATTCAAACCCATCCTTGACTTCGATCATCCCTCTTATCCTCTTTCTCCTAAGTCTCTGATGATCCTAGAAATCCACTAAGACACCCAAAGAATAGGAGTCATGAAGACAACAATGATGATCTAGAAGGGCAACGACAATGGCTAGAGGATATTAAGGACTCATATGCCATTGCTAGTAAAGAATGGATGGACAAGGCTAAAACCTTTATGGTAGAACCTAACCCCATTTTAGATCCAAATGGTGAGCTCAAGTCAATCTTCTTAATAAACATGATTCATCCAAGTTTGGAGAAGGCCTTAGACAAGATCAACCCGAGAGTCTCCAATCCAAGTGAAATTTTGGACTTTCATGAAGAATCAACCTTAGAGCTTGAAAAGCAAGATAACATCAATGAGCATGGAAGCCAATTCATGAACACTTCATCAAATCCATACTCATGTGAGAAAACTCCTGAATCAATTGGTCTCTCTAACATTGCCACACACAAGATCTTTAACCCCCTCATACTTCCTGTTTAATTTTTTTTGAAAGGGTGGTTGTAGATGCGTTTATTTATCATAAATATTATAGATCTCGCTGTGTGTTGGCATGAATCTTGAGATAGGTATATGAAGATCGGTGTTGGAGGAGAAACCACTTCACCAACTTGAAGCGTAATTCGAAGGTTTCCCAAGGATAAGCTTTTTGTCCTAAAACAAGCACTTTAGGGAGATAATATGAGTTTTCACCTTTTACTATAATGCCCCTGTGAAATGAGCATAAAAATATGATTGTGAGAATATTTTTTTGGGTATTTTTGTCACTAACCATTGCAGGTTTGAAGCAAAAAGAACGAAGGATGACAACACAAGGTATGTCCAACCAATCATCATGCAACATTGAATCGCATCCATCAAAACTTGATTTTGCTGCAAAATTCAAGCTGGGGGATAGACTTCCATAAAACATCTCTTGCTATGTTGCTAAATTATTTTGGTTATCTCTACCTTTAAGCCATGCTCAATTTGCTAAATAACAATCATGCTCTTTCATCTCCATTTGAGTAAATCTCTATAATGCTTTCATGCTACCTTTGTTTGCTATAGTATATGCTTAGGTTTTGAAGTATTTTCATACACCTTTTAAATTAGGCATGGTGCTTAGTTTAAAGTGTTTTCCTTAATTAAATTAGACGAGGTGTCTAGTTTGTTTCTTAAACCAAAAGGTGTGCTGATTTGACTTCCAAAGGCTTTTAAATTAAGCATGGTGCTTAGGTTCAAATGCCTTCCTAAATCAAATTAGACATGATGTCTATGTTGATTTTTGAGCTGATAGTATGCTTTAGTAGATGTTGGATATTTTGTTAGACTAACCCCTATAGAAAACTCTCAATTTAATTTAGGTAAGTCACGAGAATAATTCAAATTAGAGTTGAAGTAAGACATAGCTCATGAAGAACTGGATGAATGAATATGAGATACGCATGTCCATGGATTGGCATAAATCTATGAACCCAGCCACCATTGCAGGTATAGAACAAAGATGAAGAAGACGAGTGCCATAAAACAAGATCTTCAATAAAAGCACTCATAGGAAGTGGACGAACAAATCAACAAGTCCAACAAAATATCAAAGATCAAACAACAAAAAGATGGCATGACAAAAGAATGAGAAAGAAAGGTTGCAATCTAGGAGACAAGAAGCTTATCAACAGCTCAAGATACGAGGCTAGCCGAACAAGGAAAACTTCAAGCAAAAGGGAAGGACCATCATGAGTCATCTGCCCTTCGTCATATGGTGTCGTCACGCTCCAATGACTAAGTTAACATCCTAAGGTAAATGGTCATTGTTTAAAATATTTTCCTTGATTCTAGTATGCACATAAATAAGAAACCAACATGTTTGAGTTACAACTTACTCGATTCAACCTGATTAACACAACATGTTTAGTTCTTTAAGCTTGTTCCTTGCACCACTTTCTTGATCTCATAGTTTTAACCAAATGAGCTAAAAAGTCGCACACCTTATCTCTAGAAGATGATGGTCATAATTATGTAAAGACTGATACATTATGTAGAGATAGACAATCCTTCCATGGGTTAAGTAATTCAAGCCTTTTTGTCAAATGTTTTCAAATGCTAAATTCATGCTCAATCTTCTGATCTTATCGCCCATGTTATAATTGAATAAGCACATAACATCAACTTCATGTTGTTGTCCTTTGATTGTTAATGACTATTCAAGATACACGTGGATATTCTTCCTTCATGACAATCTGAAGTTGCATCATGCTTCAAGAAGTTTGCCAAGAGAGCACAAAATGAATTTGAAGTGAAGCTCAAGAAGATTAGAAGTGACAACGGTAAAGAATTTGACAACACAAACATAGAAGCCTATTGTGATGAAGTTGGGATCAAGCGTGAGGTCTCCGAAACATATACTCCTCAACAAAATGGTGTAGTTGAGAGAAAGAACCGGACATTGATAACACTAGCAAGAACAATGCTTGATGAGTACAACACTCCCGAAGCTCTATGGGCGAAATCTATCAACACCGCATGCTATGCATCCAACCACCTATTTCTTCAAAAGTTTCTTGGCAAGACACCTTATGAGTTGCTCAATGGGAAGAAGCCGGACGTCTCCTTCTTTAGGGTGTTTGGTTGCAAATGCTACATCTACAAGAAGCGGCAACACCTAGGAAAGTTTCAAAGACGTTGTGATATTGGTTTTCTTGTTGGTGACTCATCAAAGTCCAAAGCATATAGAGTATTTAATCATGCCACCGGCTTGGTTGAAGAAACATATGATGTGGAATTTGATGAATCTAACAGCTCCCAAGGAGCACATGAGAATCTTGATGATGTGGGTGATGAACCATTGAGGGAGGCCATGAAGAATATTATGGTTGGAGACATCAAGCCTAATGATGATCAAGATGATGTACAAGTGATCAATCCACCTTCTTCATCAAGTGTGCCACAAGATGGTGAAAAATATGTGAGAGTAGAAAATGAAGACACTCATGTCTCCCATGAGCAAATGGTGGTACAAGCACAAGATGTTGATGCTCCACAACCTCCCCCTCAAGTGGTTGATAGAAGAAATTCACCTCTACTACAAGCTCATCCACAAGATCTCATCATAGGGAGTCCATCAAAGGGAGTAATGACTCATTCTCAAAAGCTTGCTTCATTTATTGAACATCACTCTTTTGTCTCTTGCTTTGAGCCTACTAAGGTAGAAGAAGCTCTTCAAGATCTGGATTGGATAAACGCCATGCATGAAGAGTAGAACAACTTCACCTGCAATGAAGTGTGGACTCTTGAAGAGCGACCATGAGGTGCAAGAGTCATTGGAACAAAGTGGGTGTTCTGCAACAAGCAAGATGATCAAGGCATTGTTGTGAGGAACAAGGCAAGACTAGTTGCAAAGGGGTTCTCTCAAGTTGAAGGTTTGTATTTTGGAGAGACCTTTGCATCTGTTGCAAGATTAGAAGCCATCTGTATCCTCCTTGCATATGCATCACATCATGAAATGAAACTATATCAAATGGATGTGAAAAGTGCATTTTTAAATGGCTTTATTAATAAACTAGTCTATGTTGATCAACCTCCCAGGTTTGAAGACCCTAGATATCCTAATCATGTTTATAGGTTATCCAAGGTGTTATATGGGCTTCAGCAAGCCCCAAGAGCTTGGTATAAGCGGCTTCGGGACTTCCTCATTGAGAAGGGCTTCACCATTGGAAAGGTCGACACCACACTATTCACCAAGAAGCTTGATGGACATATCTTCATTTGTCAAGTGTATGTTGATGATATAATCTTTGGATCATCAAATGAAGATTCTTACAAAGAGTTTGGTGAATTGATGTCGAAGGAGTTCGAGATGTCAATGATTGGAGAGCTTACATTCTATCTTGGTTTTCAAGTCAAGAAAATGAGAGAAGGGATTTTCATCTCTCAAGAGAAATATACAAATGATCTTCTCAAGAGATTTAAGATGGATGAATGTAAGCCAATCAAGACACCAATGCCAACTAATGGACATCTCGACCTAGATGAGGGAGGTAACACGGTTGATCAAACTCTCTACCTCTCTATGATTGGTAGCTTGTTATATTTAACCGCATCTAGGCCTGACATCATATTTAGTGTGTGTATGTGTGCTAGATTGCAAGCTAATCCTAAGGAAACTCATTTGATTGCCGTTAAAAGAATCCTTAGGTATCTTAAGCACACACCAAGCATTGGCCTTTAGTATCCCAAAGGAGCTATATTTGAATTGGTTGGCTATTCCGATTCGGATTATGCCGGTTGCAAAGTTGATTGAAAAAGCACATCCAGAGAATGAGCTCAATGTTCTTGATTTTTGTAACTTCACTAAAAAATGAGCTTGTGTTGTCCCTTGCATTGCATTGTAATATACAACATGTTTACTTTGTGGTAATGCATATAGAGCTTGTCTAACATGGTTAAGACAACTGCCGAAAAGCGAGTGAAGAAGCTTAACCTTGGATCAAACTTGATAAGCAACTAGATTTACTTTCAAGTATTGCATTGCATATGCATGAATGTTGTTTTGTTGTTTCTCTTCAATTGCCCTCTTATTGCCTATTTTCTTAAAAAGAATTATAGCCTAAGGCAAAATATTTTGAAAATTTTGAGGGTTTGAGAGAGGTCACTCACATTAGTCCCAATTGGTGTTTATTTGGGTCTTATTCAAGTTGGGACTTGATTGGGAACAGGCAGCGCGAAGGAACTTTGAAGATTTGCTAGAAAAGAGTGATCGGATGCTGCACCAGACTCTGAAGTCTAGTGTCCAGTTAGTTCATAGGAGGTGAACCTTGCTACGATGGAGTGACCGGACTCTGCTATTCAGTGTCCGGTCAGAAGGCGTTCCTGTGTCCGGTTGAGCGAAGACGAAGGAGACAAGTTGGACCAGACTCTGGCTGTGTCCGGTCAGTGGTGATCGGACGCGTCCGATCACGATTCTAGGGGTTTTGGACTTCTCTAGAATCGATCGGACTCTAGGTGGCAGCGTCCGGTCGTTGCCACCGGAGCGTCCAGTCAGTAGAAAACGTTTGGATCATAGACTCTTTTCTTCTTTCCTTATCCAACTCCATCGGGGGCCACCATAAATTGCATCGCGCCTTGACCTATCTGCATCCACCGCATCGACATCGCTGTAGCGCCCTAGTCATCGAGTCCACAACTCGCTGTGCCACCCTGCTCCCGTGCCTGTGCCGCCATGACCTCGCCCTACGCTCGTGCTCGACGATCGCACCCATGCCTTCACACCGTCGCACCGCCATAGCCTGCTCTCGTGCTGCATAGCTTTGTACCGCATTCCTGCACCAGAGCCACCTATGTGCCGCCGTGCCATGCCATCCTGTGCCCATGTGCCGCCCGTAGTAATCCGCACCGCCACTCGCCCCATGCACCTCGCTTCCACATCGCTGTACCCGCGCTTCTATTCCACGCTGTCGCCGTGCTCATGCTGCTCCCATGCCCTAACGCTAGCGCCACCTCAAGAACATCACCAGAACCCTAGCTTCCATCCATGCCAAAGCCAACAACATTCAGTGCCTACATTGCATCGCCGATCCACACCGCATTGCTTCGCTGAAACCCTAGCTTTACAGTGCTGACCGGTGGTTCTCCGTGATCCATAACTTATTCTTTGATTTGCCAGTTCATTAGATAGCAAGCCCTTGTTTCCAATTACGTATCTAATGCTTGCTTCTTAGGGTTTCGTATCTTTAGATATATTCAAATTATTCATATATATCTAATCTATTCCATCGTGTAGCGAGTCAGTGTTTCTGAGGTCTCATTGGTAGTTGTCAGTCAACTCAGGGCCAAGCTCACAAGTATGGATCGAGGCCAAGCCTCAGAAGTGAGAGTTGGCAGTTGATTCTTGTTAGTGTAGTTGTTCTATTTAGCTCCATCAGATGGCTCGCGTTAAGAATGTCGGAGGTGGTCCCGGTGATGAGGATCCAAGGCCCCCACCTCGCCTGCCTTCTGAGTCAAAAGGCAAGGCGACAAAGAAACTTGAAACGAAGAAGCACAGGTATCCAGATGCTGATACAGCTAGAGCAGCCATAGTTGCAGTCGCCGTAGAGCGTGCAGAGGCAGGAGGTGCTAGGAGTGGTGTAGTGATTGCAGAGCAACTTTCTCTAGCTCAGAGGGCCGCTGTCTAGGAGGTTGAGTGTTGTCATGGTGGTCCAGCTAGGACAACCATGGTTGGAGGATGGCATGTCACTATTGATGAGACTCAGCCTTAGAGGGAGTCACAGCAGGAGCCATAGCCAGCAGAGCAGACTTAGGAGGGAGTGCAGTCCAAGGAGACAGAGCTAGCACCTCAACCACAGTTACGCCGCTCTGGTCGTACTTGTACCCAGGTGACACCGAGGGCAGAGACACAGTAGAGGGGTTCTCATCCACCACCTAGACCACAGGGTCCCCTCCAATGACTCACTTGGATTTGAGGGCCGCCACGGCAAAGCAGGTGCAGCAGCTCAGTTTGTTTAGTTTGAGGAGTGGTTTCCACCGAGGCGGGATGAGCATGCATCAAAGGGCTTCTACACACCACTACAGGAGGATTTTAATCATGCATATCTTAATAGTGGGGCTGTATTCAAATCACAGAGGGTGTGCAACATTGAGTCCATTGTAGCAGCAGCTGGAGAGCATATTCGCCCTTACCTATCCTACTTGCCAGGGCTAACAGACTTACTCGGACGGACAAGCTTATATGTTCCATCTTGGGTCCGTGAGTTCTATGCTACACTTTGGATTGACCCGCATCACAGATTTATACATTTTGCTTTTAGAGGTAGAGACTATAGGCTGATGAGCTTTAGAGTCAGAGAGATACTTAGGCTTTAGGAGTAGCCCATCCGGCTACATGAGGTGTGCTATGGATAGATAGAGCCTCCTAGACACCCTCACGATGGTCTTGTACCCCCTATAGATCTAGTCTGCCATTGCTTCATAGAGCCTTTTGGTGAGGGGTCAAGCAGGACACCCAGAGACCTCACTCCGACAGCTAGAGTGCTTGATAATATTATGAGGAGGACCCTACTTCTAAGGATGGGATATCGCAAGGGCCTGACTCGCATACAGTTATGGCTTCTGAACTCTCTGATGCAGCAGACTGTATTTGATATTTGGGATCTCCTACTATCAGAGATGGAGGATACTATTATAGAGGAGTTCAGAGGTCACCGACAGTTGCCCTATGCCCACTAGATTACTTTTCTAATACATAGGGCAGTTACAGTGAGGCCACCTGAGATGCTAGCAGAGTACAGTGGTGCTACTACAGAGTTCCCTGCATACAACATGACTCAGATGCTCCACCATAGTGTAGGGAGGATACCCAGCCAGACGTGTCATTGTCTAGAGGTGCCAGAGACTGCAGCCCAGTAGGATGAGACCATCAAGGGCATAGCAGCTACAGAGGAGGAGCAGTTAGATGCTCAATAGGAGGGGATGGTCGAGAGCGACCCTAGTGATAGCTCAGATGATGACTACCAGGCTATCCCTCAGATGCCTCCACGATGACATGACCATGAGGCTGGTAGCTCTAGTTTAGCTCCACTTGCACCATAGATAGACCCCGCTCTACTTGCTATCCTTGAGCTGATGAGGCAGGATTAGGCTCGCTAGGCTCAGGAGACCGCTGCTACTTTCGCTCAGTTCCAGACTAGGTAGGATGAGTTCCAGCGATAGTAGTAGGCTATACAGCAGCAGCAGCAGGCCATGCATCAGTAGCAGCTCCTCATGCAGTAGCAGCTCCTTGGATTTATGCAACATGTTGTGACAGCTATTGGGGCTCCACCACCATAGCCTTCACCCTAGATCGGCTAGCCTACCACCACTTCTATGACTCTAGCTTTACAGCCCAGTGGGCTTCAGAGTTAG